>NC_135305.1:41907780-41952780 GCF_048772815.1 Callospermophilus lateralis | reverse complement strand
CTACATGTTCCTTACAAAATGTAAAATGATAAGTCATCTGCAACGGAAGTTATCTATTAGAAAAATGGCTGAGACTTAGGAAAGAATAGTCTTCAGCCAAAAGGAGTTAAAAATATTTCCTCCTAAGAACACACACCATCAAAACAGTAATGATCAGGATTCCAAACAGATCATCAAATGCTGCTTTTTTATGTGCTATCCACAGAATTATTGTTGAATTATGAATTGTAAATATTTATAAGTGGTTCATAGTAAAGAAATTGTCAGCTGCAGCTACTCATCTTCACCTTCTGTCATCTCAACATCAAGGAGGCTGATTCAATCACTTTTTCGTCAGCCTACTTTTCTTTTCCAGGATACTCAATTCCCAAAACACAACAAGGTACAAATGAAGGGAAAGTGCTAATGAAGCATGATTGCCAAGAGGTATCAAGGTTTTTTAAAGACCTTTGTTGACTAAATTTTAAATTAGTAAAGTCATGAAATTCAATTCCCAAGGCAATAATCTTTGTATATTTAGATGCCCACTGAAAGGAAATATGCACTACATAGTTTCTACTGACCTTTCTCCTGTGGTAGGAATCAAATCAGATTTTAAAGTCCCAAGAATATGTGGTTTATTCTATGTTTAATTATAATAAAATCTATGCTCACTATAGATAGGTTAATGAACACATCAATATATTCACAAAAGTGAAAATGACATGAAATTATAAAATTGGGAAGCTTATTAAGAATTTTAAATGTATATTTTCAACCTTTAGGATCCAGTTGATGCCATTTTCAATAATTAAATAACAGTATTTTTGTTTAGCAACAGCTCCTAAATCTATTAATTTTATGCCATTCCCCCTGTAAATTGCCTTTAAAAAGTCATTGTGGTGATGAAACTGTCATATTTAATGACTTAGATACAATCTAAACTTGCAATTCTTTTTAAAACCATTTTGACATGGGTTGATCGTATCATGTTTCTGCTGACAGTGTTTTGTGGTATGTTTTCATATCTGAGGGGAATCTTTTCTAAGCAGAGAAAGTGGATGGTTCCGGAAATCACAGCTTGTGTGCAAATTTTCAGCAACAAGCCAATACAAAATGTGCACACTGTATTAATTTAATTAATTTAAAAGTTAATCAATTTTATAAAAATAAAGCTTTCATTTAAATATCATCTCATAAAATATTGCTTATATCTGTATATAATTTAGTATATACAAGAGTCAAAATCAATAATGGGAACAGCAAAATAGTAAAGGAGTACTTTTTGATCAAGTGACAGATCCTCTTTCTGAAAGGGTGTCCTGTAAAAGGAAATCAGTGGTTTTCCCAGATTCTTAGACAAGTAAGCTAAAAACAATATGTTAACCTTTTCGTATATTTCTGTCTCATTTTTCTATTTCTATATAAAATAGGTCTGAAGAATCTTCTAGCAGTTTCCTGAAATGTCCTTTATTATCATTGGAGTGCTGTGACTTATATATGCTCTCCTTGGCACTCTGAAGCTAGCACACCTTCCTACCACCCCCTCCCCCCCAGGTCCTGCTCAACAGATGTGCTCTTGTGTGGGAGTCATATCACTTTTTCTGAAACACTGAAGGCATGACTTTCAAGTAGTTTTAAATTTCAAATCAGCTTAGTCCACATTTAATCTAGACATGTTGGTTTAACACCACGCCACACCAGACCTTTTAAAGTTCAGTGGCTGCAATATAAAATTCTTCCCTGTGTTGCACTAATAAATTGAGAAGTGCAGTATAATTCTTCACTATCACAGGAACCATTGTGAAAGAAAAAAAAAAAAAAAAACTTTGATCCAGGGTCTCACACTCATGCACACCCATTCACAGGTCTTATGTAAAACATGTATTAACAAAATTAATAAAGCACCCACATAGGGGATATGTACTTTAGGGAATTAAGTGGTCAACAAGTAAAGGAGAAAATGCAACTCCCCCTTTTAAATAATGTTTTATTCTACTTTTTGTTATTGGTCACTTTACAGAGCCACTGGATTAAATGAGGCTGAATTCCTTTTCCCTGAGTACCACCTTTGTAACTGAGTTATTTAGTTTTTTATTTATTTATTTTTTATTTTTTTAAACTAAGCAGCCAAAAGAGAGAGGCACTTGACACCTCTAGCAAGTATCTCAGTTCTTTTCATATTGTCAATAGCTCTACTGATAGCACTGTTCTTTTGACAGCTAAAAGCAGATGTGTGGGTTAAGTATGGGAGCAATTCAAATGTCCATAGTAAACTGCAGGGGGGCAGAGAGAGCTCAGAGAGCAGCAGCTTTAAAGTAATTGACTAATACAGTAAGGATATTAAAGTCATTTAGTGCCAAAAGGGAACACACTGATCCCTGACCCTCAGCCACTTTGGAGTAATCTAGTATTCAATCCAGCGTGTAATGACTGCCAGGCCTGTCAATCCTCCAGGCTCTCCAGTCAAATGCCTGTGGCTACTATTGGCTTATGGTAAAAGGATAGAAATGCAAGGAAATGCCTCTCAATCAGCCTATGATGTGATAATGTTATTGCTCCAATGTATTCTATATTGTCCCTGCATAGTTTAATCTGGTGAGACCCATGTCAAAAAATTGCCCTTGCTCCCCAGAGGTCTTTACTCAACCTTTTAGTAATACAAGAGGATTTGAAAGGAAAAGGGGTAACATTCTTGATGAATTGTTTCCAGCTAATATATAAAAAAAGTAAGAGGTCAACCGTGGCTTAAAGGCTATCCATGGAGGTTATAAATTAGAAGTATGCCAGTAATCTGATTTGTAAACCCTTGCTCTCTTTTTACTCCAATGGACAAAATATTTTACAGTAAAAAATATTGACACAGAAATGTATTTACATGGTGGCTCATTCATATTTGGTGCATGTGCCAAAAGGAATTTTAGCAGGGGAAGATGTCAGTTTAAAAAAAAAAAAAAAAAAAAAAGATTTACTTGGTTCTGCCACTGTGAACTCAAAGAGTTGGCCAACTTCTGGGAAGCTTGCATCTTAAATGAGATGTTTTGCATTTGGAAAATATAATTATTGCCACAGGGTGAGAAGAAAAAAAATGAGAAAAGTACAGGAAATTGCCTTTTTTTTTTTTTTTTTTTTGTTACTGTGGCTTTACTAATTAAGGAAGTAGAGACTGACCCATATAGAGTCTCTAAAGTTGAAAAGTCATGATAAGATAATGATTATTCAAATCTCATTTTAATATCTTTGTGTTCTTTAGTCATTTCCCCCATTTACTTTTCCAAACCTACTACACAGAATCTTTGGCAGGGGAAAGTGCCCGGGATGATAGCATGCCATTGTTTTTAGAGAACATTAAGGTTATGTAAGAGAAGGCATTTTACTTACTTTGTTTTATAGGAGTCTACAGGGCTCTGCACAAGGAAGGCTGTATTATACAAAGCCAGCCATAAAGAGACCATCTATTTGCTTGTGAGTTTAAAATAACTTTGGTGTCAGGAAACAAATGACATTCAAATTCTTGCAGCCTTCTTGGTATTCAGCACTCCAGAATAATTAACCAGGTTATGGCTGCATTCTAAAAGCACTTTGTGTATGGTCCCTACATTTCCTACTGAGAGAGTCTGTATTTTGTATATTGTTTTTCTGACAGATGATGAGAGACCAAGGAAAAATCTTATTTTTTGAGTTCAGTAGATCCCCAGACCTCAGGGGCAGAATAAGTGCAAGAGGAATCCCATCAGGATGTCTCGGGCAAGTTTTCATTAGTACCTATGACAAGCTGTTTCACCACAGGCTATTGTTTTCATGGAAAGTTCAAAAACGGTAGAATGGCTTTTGGTGTGCTATTAACACAAATCCATTATTACCTATTACTTATTTTATATATATGTGACCTTTGTCATGTAGAACACTGATAGTCTTCATTAAGATGTGCCTTTCCAGAATAAGAGGAATGGTTGGACAGTTTTTGACTTCTTTCTTTAGTTGTCTAATTATGTGTTTAAAGTTCTCAAACCTTTCCTGAGAGGTGAAATACAAGGGAAAAGCAAATAGGTCAAAAGCATCGCAGGGTTTCAAAGAACCTAAGGATTAATTTGTCTACTCTTTCTATGTCCTGCCATCCAAAAGGCAGGCCACTGCAGGGGAGGGTATATTTTATACAAATTCCAAAATTTAGCATCTTTTGTATCTACCCCAAGCAATATAACTCTAAAGCAAGAACCAAGTTCTGTAAGCAAAACAGGAAAATCAATCTTTATGGCTGCACATTATTTTACAAGCTTCTTCAATGAGTTGAAAGCTCATTTCTTCCTATAATCTCCTTATAAAGATCAGTGAGTCACTTTTCACTCTTTGTATAAAAACCTCATGTTCTTCCTGACAGTTGTTAAATATATATTTAGTCTTCTTCAGAACAAATGTGCAAAACATCATTGTGTTTGGGTTAATTGAGTAAGTTCTCCTTTAACTCCAACAGAATTAAGGGCATGTGTCTTATTTCTCATGGTCAATATGTGATTGAAAAAAATTCATTCCTTCAGCAAATATGGAATTTCAGTAGTGCACACGACATTATGCCGAGCTCTGCAAGTGGTGGCAAGAAGAATAAGATGTGATCCTTAATTTCAAAAAGCTTACAGACCTACATGGGAGGTGAGACACTAAACAAATAACGATTGCACACAGTTGAAAGGGGAGAATGTGGCTAAAGTTTATTAAGCACTTACAGCTAGCCACAAGATCTATGTAATTAATAGACACAGGCACATGGCAAGATAATCATTTTCATTTGTTAAGCTGTCCTTACCGAGGCTAAGGAAAGTCACCTTCTTACAAAGGCAATACTATACTGGAAACATGTTCTTTTAGCTCAGAAAACCATATTATTCCAGCAAGACTGTATCTTTTACATAAAGGTACAGGGATGGCAGAGTTCCTGCCAGTGAAGAACAATCATTCACAGGAAAATCCCATTTTTCATTTTAAGGAAAAGACTCCAAGGGTCAACCATGCAGTAGGGTATAAATGAAGAAATCTTCATATGGGAAGATAGCACACATTCCTCTTACTTCTCTTATTAAATTGAGCTGTATATCCATGGAACCAGGAACTGTATTTTATTTCATATTGTAATCTGAATAGAGCAGGCGTTTAATCAACACTGAATAGACTAAATGAGCCTACAGAATATTTTTATTCCCCTCAGACCTGAAATTCTTTTCAGGATTAACACCCAGAACAATGCCTAGAATATGAAAATAATCCCACCAAGGAACAAAGTTGTGAGAAGACATCAAATTTATTAGTTAATGAAACACTTAGTCTATGTATGTGTATCTTTTATATCTTTAACTACAGTGTGCTGCTAAGGAGGTACTGAACTTATATGCATGTGAAAGAGTAGATATTTTTGTGAGTTCCATAAATTCTTATTTAATGGCAAAATTGAATCAACCAGTTAAAAATTAAGAATGATTAGCCTATTATCTATAGTTATAATTATATTCTCAAGCTATTGGCTTGGAAGGTAGTATTCTTATTAGAAGGTATTTTGACCACCTATAGAATTTGGGAAACCTTTTTAGTATTCAGAAATTCTTTGTATTTTAAACTTTTTATTCTAAAGTATGATACACATTGTAGAGCAATTGTACAAAATGTAAATGGATAGCAAAAGATTATCACAGGATGTGATTAACATTTTCTTAAGATGTACAATATTGGCAGTAATTTAGAAGCATCCTTTGGACCATTGGTGGTTATTACTTCTCACCTTGTTCCTTCCTCTACTAGTTTGATTTTTTTTTCTTTTAACTGATAGTCTGACTCTTATAAATTTGTTTGGATTTTATATACATAAAGACATTTTTTTTTCTGGCTTCTTTCATTCGACATTATGCTTGATAGATTTCTCATTCTTGCTGTGGGTATTAGTAGTTCTGTGATTTTCATTGTACAGGATTCATTTTAAGAATATCACATGATCAATTTACCCATCCATCTGCAGATGACACTCAGGTTGTTTCCAGATTGGGCAAGTTACAGATAACAATGATCTGCACATAGTGTGCATGTATGTTTTCTGTTGGTTTTTGTAAGTAGGAGTTGAGTTGCTATGCCACACATTATACATATAGTCAAATTGAGAAAATGAGGCCAGATTTTAAAATTGTTATACTAATTTATTCTTCAACCAACAGTATTCCAGAGTTCCTGTTTGTTTTATGTCTATCAGCATTTTTAATTATCTTATTAATTTTAGCTATTTGGGGGGTATAAAATGATACTGTAAACTTATTGGCATTGATTACTATTTAAAATAAGCCCATTTTCATATTTATTGGACAATTTATTTGAAAATTTTGGCTAAATTTTTTCAGTGGCAATTGTAATAAAAACTATCATAATATAAAATGAATGTTTCCTCACACTCTTGAAAGTACTGATTACTATCAAAATTCAATTGAAAAAGAAATCATATTTCTATTGAGATGCACTTTTTCCATTATAACTAACTTTAAGCAAAGATCTATGTTTGTTTTTACCATTATTACCACTTCTGATATAGTCAGAGTCATGTCTTTTGATTGTTTTTTCTTATTGGATTCATCACATACTGATTCTAAAAGACTAATCATAGTTACTACCTAAGACTTTTGTCTATGACAAATATTTCCTCCAATTTACCATCTAATTTGACTGACTTTTTTTTAGCCATGCAAAACTTTTTCATTTTTATGTGTCCAAATTTATTAATTTCTTTGTTTTATGGTTTTTGGTTTTTGTGTACACTATCGTGGCCTCCTCCACTCAAATCAAAATAAATTATTCTTTAAAAAAATGGTGGCTGTTCTGTACTAGGTCTTTTATGGTTTCAGTGTTTACACAGATAATCTTCAGTTTAATCATTGATCTACTAGAGATTTATTTTGGAGTAAAAACTGATGTAATCATTTACACTTTCATTTTTTCCTCAGGCACCTAGCTGTTTGTCCAGACAACATTTCTCAATTAACATATCTATTCTCTGCCAGCTTGAATTATCACTAAATTTCTTATTTCCTAAATTTCCATATATACTTTCATTTATTTCTGGATTGTTGACTTGGCTAAATTTTTTCAGTGTTAGCTATTAAAATTAAATGTGGGCTTTTTAAAAAAAATGTTAGTAGTTTCTTTTCTTTCAGAATTTTTAATTTTTTTCAATAATAATTTTCCAGATGAAATTTGCATGACCTTTAGTTTTATTTTCTTGAGTTCTAATAAAAATCCATATATATTATATTTATATTATTTATTAATTTTGGGAAAAAATGGCAACTTGGAAATATTGAGTGTTACCATCTAATAATAGTGTTGTCTTCTCAATCAAATTTTCTTTTTACTTTATCTTATTTTTTACCTTTTTTGCCAAGTTTGGCAGAGAGCTTAAGATGGCCAATGAATGTATTCACTATTAGGTTTTCAAATTAAAAAAAAATTAAAAAGTAGCTCATTATTGAATGCCATAAACTTACAAATATGATGATTTAAAATTTCCTGTAGTTAATATTTGTATAGACATGTTGTTCTGCATGTATTAAAGAAATATGCATTCTCTTGTCTTTAAGTTCCTATCCTCCAGCACAATCTCTACATCTAGACACATATATGTTCACTTGCATATGATATATGCATAGCCAGTGATCCTTTTATAGGTGGAAGCAAGGATTTGCAGTCAAAATTAGGTATGCATTCAATCATATCTATAATCATATGTAAGACACAATTCCAATAGTAATAAAGAAATTTAAGTACCTCTAATAAGAAGTAAAAGTAAGGTTGTTTTACCCTATTTTTTACTAATTTGTAATGATTTAACTAAAGAGCATGGGCATATATTTTTCTCTAAGATAAAAGTTATCATTATGATTAATTTGTTATTTTTTGTTGCAGCAGTTCAATGCCTAAAGACATTGCACCCAACTGTATAATAGTTTACCATCTTGTGCACAGCAAGGAATGATCTGGTTGGACCATAGTTGAGCTGAGGGAAGTTGCACATAATCTCACCAATCAGACAACTGGAAAAGATGTTCAGTGCTGAGTGCCTGTTTACTTAAAATATAATCATAAAATAGTGAATGATAGAACTGGGTTTTAACTGACTATAAAAAGCCATCAGAGACATACAAATTGTTGTGGGCTGAAAAGTATAAAGATGACCTCATAAATTAAGTAGAATTTGTAGAAATCCTTTTGGATTTCCTAAGAAGGAGAAACTGCCTAGAATGGGGATAGTAGAGCATTCTGCAGAATAAACAAAGTTAACAGATATTAAAGAGCAATGGTAAAAACATTTGAGAATATGAAAGTTGTGAGAACCTTTCCCCTTTCCCATTCTTCTACAAATCCAGTCATACAACTTTTAACAAACAATAGGCTGCAGCTTTGTGATGTTGTCTGTTTTTTCTATTTGGACTCAAAAGATGCCTCATTATTAAAAATTTAAATCTGTGATGCTTACAAGCTCAATTCTATTTTTTTTCAGCTGATCCCATTCCTTCCTTCACAAATCTATGTGCTTACATGAAAGCTACATGAGGGTTTTGTTTTTGTTTTTAGACCTAGTTCTAAAACTCAAGCTTTGTGCTTCACAATTCAAACCAAATGATTTTTATCTTGCATAATAAAACTATGATTTCTTCTGTAATATCTCTTCAGGTGAATTTTATCTAATAGATCCATTCTGTAAACATCTTATAGAATGACAATGCAGTCTTCTCTTAGCTGGGTTTCAAACACAAATGTATATGTATTGCTATACAATGTATGATACACACATGTACAAACGTACACACATGCTTGCTTCTTTATTACCTTAGAATAAAAATGCAAATGAATTTATTAGCCTAAGAGTGGCACCAAATGGAAATTTATGCACATACATTTAAAAAACAGAACCCTTGAAAATAAAGCAGTTGCAGCCTATTAATTCTCCTCTTTGACAGTTTTTTAAATTCCCCTAAAAAAATGAAACAGCATGAATACTGTCAATATATCACAACAGCCACATTAGGTTTTGTGATATACATCATAATATAAAGAGCACTATTAGAGCACAACCTGGGAACCATTAAATCATTCTAAATCACTGTTACATTCCATTAGTGTCAATGGTGAAACCACATAATAGGCTTTATTACAAACTTCACCTTGGTAGGCCATTGTCTCTAATAACCACTTCTCTATGATGTGGTATCATACCCAGAAATCCAGGGAGATAATAAAGGCTCCCTTATTTCTTTTTTATTGGATGGGTAAAGTTAAATTTAGCTGTAAGTAAAAAAAAAATCCCGAAGCTTTGTTCACTAACTGCGAGTTGCTGCTATTTGGACAAAAAAAAATTAGGCAGACTTGGGAAGAACAGTTTGAAATAAATTTAAAACCTGGCAATGCTGAGGCCAGGGTAGGCTGGGCAGTGCCAGCAATTACGATGTCATTTTTGAAATGCGGTTTGGTATGTTCCCGTGCCTCTTCACACTTTTGTTCAGGAGCAGAGTATTGATTACAGAAACACTGTAAGTTTCAAACCTGCCCTTTCCCTCATTCTCCCCCGGTTTGAGCTGTACCCTTTTAAAAAGTCATTTGGGCACTTTGTTGAGGTGAGGCCGGTAAGGACTTCAGCTCCAACTGAGATCAATTTTCAGATGTTTCAGGGAGAATTGTGGTACAGTGTTCTGTGCCCTCTTCTTTACAAATACAACCATTTATTCTCCTCCCCCCATTATGAATTTAGTCCCAATCCCTTCATTCTATTTCTTAGATACATCCACATAAAAATACTCCCCACAAATATTTCTATTCAGTAGACACCTTTGTTGTTGGCTAAGAAAATTTTAGGACAGAATAAAATAGGTGAAAAATCAGATGCAATTGCAGAGGTGAATAAGAATCTCACAAATGAGAGAAACAATTTAGTATTTAATGTGTTACCAAGTTAAAAGTCAAAAGCTTTATAGTCTCTCTATATTATTCTTGAATAATCATAAAGTAATCTTAAATTATGGATTATAAATAAGTGATTTTATTTCTGCAAAGAAGCAATCTGCCCTTTGAAGAAGAGCTATGAATATGGTCATTTCCGGGCAATGATGTAGATTATCTTAATGATTCTACTTGGTTTCTGGTCCATTCTTGAAACCAATATTAAAGCCATAATATTTTCATACACATCCAGAAGAGAGTTGATGTCTTAACACAGGAAGAGAAAGGGATAACCTAGATAAGAAGGAAATGGGAAGTAGAAAATAAGTCTCCAGGAGTCAAACACTTCAAAAGGATCAACAAACAAAATTTTTTTATATTTATTTTTTAGTTTTCGGTGGACACAATCTTTATTTTATTTTTTTGTGGTGCTGAGGATCGAACCCAGTGCCCCGCGCATGCCAGGCGAGCGCGCTACCACTTGAGCCACATCCCCGGCCCATAAGTACATCTTTTAATGATGAAAAGGATAAAAATAATAAACTTGGAAGTTTATCTCATAACTGGTAAAATTATTTAGAGTGATCTTTTGCTGTGAATTTCTTTTAGATTTCTCCATTAATGGTGAGACTTAGTCACCCAAACCACATGTGCTGGTCTCACATAAAAACGAGTCTCTCTCTGCCTCCAATTTTCCTTTCCTTCCTTCCTTTCGCTTACCTTTCCTCATCTCCTTCTTCTCCCTGTCTCTTACCTGTCTCCTCCTTTCCTTTTGCAGTTTCTCTCTTCCTCCTCCCCTTCCGCTTTGCCTTCCAACTTCCTTGCCTCCCCATACACTCTTGGGCCCTCCTTATTTTCTGTCCTTCTTTTCTTAAATAATAGCCTTTTGAAAAGCCGGTTCATGTATCAGATGACTGCAAATAACCATGCAGGAAAGTGTTAACATAGCACTCCATGGAAGGAAAATTAAAAATAAACCTGAAGTATTCAGCCTTTTTTTTTTTTTTTAAATGGGGATTTGAACAGAAAGGAAGCATAAGCTTGATTTGCTCTCCCTGTTACCTAAAAAAAAGTCTCTGAGCTAAAGCCTCACCTCTGACCTTGTTTTCTACTTTCAGGGTATATTGTATTTCTCTTTTTTTGTTACATGTCTGGTTTGCAATGCCATTGATGTTTTAGAGAAGTGAGGGAATTGCTGTTTGAACAGTCTATGCTCCACTTCATGAAGGCTAGCTTTATTTTCCTTTTTTGTAATATTTTCTCTTTTTGCTCTTGGAAAAACTCATGATCGAGGTCAAGTCTTAAATATATTGAAAAACTTACTCAACCAAAAATTACACCATTGAAAAGTAATAGATGTTGACCTGTTTTTAGTTTTAATCTTCTCCTTATGTAAAATTTGACACTTTGTTGTCATCTTAGAGTTGAATCTCAAAATGGCATGCATAAACTGGCATTAGAATTAAAAAGAAAATATTGCTTATGTTCTTGTTTTTTTGGTCTTTAAGTGTAGACTTTAGGCTTAAAAGAATGAACACACTAGGTCTGGTTTGCTTAAAACAGCTTTCAGAACATGTGTCTTCCAGGTCAAGGGTGAATTTGTAATATCATTGGTCTTTTGGATACCACAGAGATTTTGCTGAAGTCTGGATGCACACAGACAGGTGTGGTAGGGTTAAAAATCTATAGGAACAGCTTCACTTGTGGCTTTGTCTAGTTTAGCATTTCTTCTGAGAGCAAATGGTGAAGATTGGAAGATGGGAAACTTTAGCTATCGGCTGACATTATAGTTAATCTGAGAGTCTCATATAGTGTATCTGTTTTCCATATTCTGTACATCCATTCCAATTTGGGAAATAATGCCTAACTAATCTGGATTAATTCATACTAGTAAATCCTGCAAAGAAACAAGAAAAATAATGACATTGAAAACCCTTTCCTTGACATGGTTTGTAATTTGTTTGTTAATATGTATCAATTAAGGTTTATGCCACTCTAAATCCTGAAACATCTTGTAAGTGGTATAAAGACATAAAAAGCATACCTTCCAGAGAGGACACTGGATAATCAAATATATTTTTTGTAGTGACAATATTGAGAATATGGACTTGACATTCATGTGCTCCTGTAAATAGTGTTCATATCATTTTTGTTTTATAAAAACAGTTCCTTTATTTTTGTTTTCTGTTTCCCCAATTAAAGGTAGGTTCATTTTCTTCAGCCTATCAGATAAATTTTTAAACATGAATTCTCTTCATGGGAGTTATTAGTTCATACAGTTTCCCTTTGAAACCTCTATACGTCAGTGTGTAGGGTATTCACAAGTCTGTAACTTTTTGAAATTATAACTACAGACTGAAAGACTTCTTCTCAGAAGACAGCTAGTAGTATTTCATTCAGTTCATTTATGACAGTATGTTAGGAAGCTGCCTGCTATACCACAAATCTCATCCCATTAACTCACGTACTATAACCTTGAGCTATTCAGATTTCAGAGAGCCAAGTGAAATGCCCTTACTTTGCATTTATTACTAATTACCAACATTTTTTCTAAAGTCAGAATTGTTTGAATTATAAACAAAGGCTTGTGCAGTTTAAAAATGTATGGAATCAGAAAATAATCACAGATATGCCATGTTTAGACAAAATACAATGTCCTTTGCCTCTCCTCTCCTCTCCCCTTTTTCTTTCAAATGATCATCTTGTAAAGGTGTCTAATGTTCTTTAATAAGTTAAAATTTAAAATGTAGTTTTAAGTGCAGAAGTCCAGTTTAAAAATTGAAAAGGATGTAATACAAAGCAAACATTCATTGAAGCCTTATTACATAGCCGGCACTCTACTTTCTTTCAGTATCTTAATACCCAATAGCTCTATTGGCTATGTGATACCAGTGGTGTTTTCCATTTTTTAAAAAAGTGATTAAACTAAGAACAAAAGTTCCTTTTTCAAGATAAGCTAATGCAGTCTTGAATTTGAATAACTCAATTAAATTTAATACAGTGGCTCTTGCCTCAGGGTAATAATTTGGTCATTAATTCATTCACTCATTCATTCATTTAACCAATTGTATTATGGGTCCTCAGTACTCAATATTTTGCTAGTTGTAGAAGACAAAGCCATGAATAAAACTCAGTGCAAATTTCTAAGATTTTTATATTGTATTGAAAAGACATATATCCAAATACAAAGAGTCAGTTTATTTTGATATGAGTAAAAATAGAAATACATACATGACACTGAGTTTCCAATACTTTGGGGGTGATGTGATTTGTTGAGATAAAGGAGAAAAATCTTTCTCAGAGAGAGGAATACTGGTGTTGAAGTCTGAATAAGACGTTGGTTTGGTAGAACTGTGGGTCAGACAAAAAGAGCAGCCATATCATATAAAGGAAAACCAAAAGGAACAAGAACTACCAAAAACTGCAGTCTAATTTAACCTTCCTACTGTGTGAACATCTAGTATATGAAAGTGTCCAGAAGCAAACCAGAAAAGGGAGACCAAGGGTGAATTATGAGTAGCCTCATAAATTATGCTGTGGCTTTGGATGCATGAATCCAAGCTGATTTATTATTAGTTATATATAATAGCAGCTCTGAGAACTAATAAAAATTTTTGAGTAAATATAATTGCTTATTGTTATTGCATTTATTCTAAGCTATAGATTTTCTATTTGATATGTCTATTCATGAATTAAAAAGTAATTTTAAACAGTATTATCATGAATATTACAATTTTAACACTGAGATTATATTTATTATATTTAATTGGCTATTCTACATTCTAACTTTATTTTTCCAAGATTGGAACTCTGATTTAAAAGGGGTAAACATCAAACTATGATATTACTATGATAATAAGTAACATATACTTATTGACCTTGGTTTTAATACTATCTGAATATAGTTTACTTTTTCTCGGGCTTCTTATCAGGATTTCTTTGTGACTCACTTTGACTTTTAATCATCATAGTCATGGAGAAGCAGCACTTTGAACCAAACAAGTTACCCAGGCAATCTAATTAAACGCTTCCCAACATTACAATGGGAATAATACTATCTAGGTAAGACTAAATGACAGGAAAGTAGAGTTGGTTTGACTAATGAGGTTTAAGACCTGTGCCCCTAAATCACCAAATAGTAAGTGAAAAGACCCAGTCAGCCAAGCCTTGAACACATAATAGTATATTCAACAGTATATGTTTTTTAATATTAAACTTAAAACCTTAGTCATTATCTTTCCAGTTCTTCTGTTTGCTTTAACTGTAAACAGTTGGACCAAGTATTTATAAAACTAGCAAAATCAGAAATCTACCTGTACAATTTCTTATGATTGAATGATGTTAAAATAATACCTATGACCATGAAGAAATTAGCTATTATGAAAGAAGAAAATAACTAGTGTTTATTTATCTAGATCAGAAAGCAAGAAATACAACTTAAATTATTGTCTGAAGACAGATTTTCATATTGCAAAATTATAGTCTTGTGAAAATTCCAAAACTTTAAATAACTATCTTAAAATTGATGACATTTTGTTAAAGAGCATTATAAGTTTCACAATTTATAACTTTATGTTATAACATGTAAGATTTTAACTTAAACTGATACTTTGAATACATTTTTAAAATATAAATGTTCATAAGTCTGAAAAAAGTGGATAGTTGAGTGTGTTCCTTTTAAACACAATTAAAATAATATTGCCAAAATTCATCATTCTAGTTATATTTTTTCCAATTTACCAAGGTGAAATTAAGTGGATTAAAACTTGAGAAGTATCCATTTGTGTACATATTTGAAATTCTTTCATCTTAAGAAACATAGATTAACTATTTCTAACAAATTTATAATTTTATACAGCATTTGGAATTTTCAAATAATCTACATCATGTCAATTTTAAAAACTAACAAAAGTTAGAATTTTAATAGCTTATATGATACATATTTTCCATTTTTTCATAATTTGATTTCATAAGGCTTTATTCATTTTTATATAAATAAAAATAACATCTCAAAAACTTATAGGCAATTTGAAAATATTATATTTAAGGAATACTAAATCTAATCTAAATATGCACTATACAGAATTTGATCTTGTTACATAAAATGCTAAATGGGAAAGAAATAATTTGTTTTATTTTTCATTTATAAAAGTATTGGGAAAGATTCTATAAAGCATTGATACTGCCTAACTCATTACATATTCACCCAAACACGAATATGTACATGATTTCAAGTCATTGCCACTGAAGAACAATCAAACATGAAGTCAAAGTTTTCAAAATGCAAATCAGCTGAAAGCAAAATTTGCTTCACCAAATGACTTATACCAAAGTTTAAAATGTAACACTTCAATGAAGGACAAAAGTTTGAATCTGAAAGACAAACTCACTCAACACATGATTACTACCAAAAAACAAATCATGAATAAATAATGCAGGTCAGGTGCATTATTTATTCCAAGAACCATGGTACCAATGGGAATGAGAAAGACGAGGAGTCTTAGTTTATTATGAGAATGTAGACAAAAAACTAGAAAGCAAATTTTAAATAATGTTAAATGTTAGCAAGAATTCTAGTAAATAAAACTAGAAGGTAATCTGCAGAATTCTTAGTGAAGTGGCTCCTTGGGATACTCAAGGAAGACCTTTGTGGAAAAATGAAAATTTAAGCTTCAGTGAGAAGGCCCAAAAAGATTTCAGCCATGGAAACATGTCCTCAAGGAATAGCAAGTGTGGGTGTTCTGACATGGGCACAAGGATTGGCTTATTCAATGGGCAAAGCGTACAGCACAGAGAAGAGCAGGAAATCAGGCTGCCTGGGCAGTCAGGCCCTGGCCAGTTAGGACGTTCAGCTCTATTTTAACATACATGTAATGGAAGTAACTGAAATGATCATGTCTGATGTTTATTTTAAGAAGATTCCTTCAAGCTATTGTGGAGCACACACTGAAAGAGGCAATAGGGAATGCAGACACACAGTTACAGAGCTATTACGGGGATCCAGCCAACAAAGGAGGAATGCTTGCAGGTTAGGTTTTGTAAGTAGCATAGAAAGATATGTTGATAAGCTGCATGTGGAAAATAGGAAGGGGAAATAATCAAAGAAGCATATGTCAGTATACCTGGGTAGGCACAATCAAGTGACTCTTTTGGTTGTATTAGTCATGTGAAAATAGTTTTTCAGAAGCATTCTAATGTTTTATTTTTCTGATACAGTAAAAGAACACACAATTCAAAGAGCTGAACTATATACAGGTTTCTTTTTTAAAATGAAATCATGTTGATTCATTTTGGGGGGGGATTAAAAAGTGATTCAAAAAAGCTCCTTTTAATCTTTTGTTGTTGTTTTTGGTACTGGGGATTGAACCCAGGGGCACTTTACCACTGAGCTACATCCCCTGTCCTTTACATTTTTCATGATAAGACAGCGTCTTGATAAGTCTCTGAGACTGGCCTTAAACTTGGGATCCTCCTGCTTCAGCCACTGGAGTTTCTGGGATTACAAGCATGAGCCACCACTTAGGTTCATAATTATTTAATATTCATTGCAGGGCATGCTGGGAGTTGTAGTCTTTAGAGTTATCCAATTGTGGTTCATGTAGTATTATCTAGGCTTGCACAATTCCACTTACCTGTCAAGAATATCATTTACTTCAGGCGAGTGATTGAATGAAATTCTGCAAGACTGATCTATATAAAGCAGTTGGTGACAACCAGTTATGATTGCCATTTCTAGGAAATTGCACTACAAGTATGAGTCTCCTTCCTTGCTCCTACACAAAACATCCAGTCACATCAATAAGGTTATTGAAAATAGTGAAGCTACCAACAGGTAAATAATCACCACACACTGAGCATCATTTTTGGTATTAATAGTGATTGTCAGGAAACTTACACTGTGCACGAATATACCCAGAGAAATTATATTTACAGTCTACTCTCTCAAGCTAACTTAGAAGACATTTCCTAGATAGATATTTAGGAAGATTTTCAAAACATCCAGGATGATGGAGTTTCAACACAGAATCCTGGTTTATGTTCTGAGAATAAGAACAAGAAATGGAAAAATGCCAGACTAAAGCAAACTCATCTTTAAATGATGAAGTGAAAAGAACAATGACAATCAAAAGCTTTTGTGACCACTAAACAAGTTACAGTTTGTCCCCTAGAGAGAGGCTGTGATGGGCTGAACTTGCCATTAGAGGGAGATTAAGTGCCAATGTTCTGACTTGGTTAATTATACACTTAAATCCTTTCAGTATATCATAGAAGCCAGGCTTTTTGTTTTTGAATATTTGTACCGTGACTCTCTGGATTGCTTATTGGTTATATCTCTTGACAACTTGAACCTGAACACGAAATCCCATTGGCAACAACAATCTGTCAAGAGCAAAAATTAAAAAAAATATATATTAAAAAATAAGGTTTGTGTATTTAGTTTTCATTATAGAAGTGCTTGTAGTTGAAAAAATATGTACCTGTCAAGTTTTCAACATCTCGCTGGGGATACAGGCAATGCTGTTGTGACTTCAGAACCTGGCTGACAAATTCACGTTTCAGTAGTAAAGACAAATCAAGCTCCCCCCTTCTTCTTCTTCTTCTTTTTTTTTTTTAATTCTTTTTTTTTCCTTCTCGCTTTGACAGTCATACATAACAATTTGAGACCTAAGTGCCACTTTGATGCACTATTCCATTATTAAGTGGCACAGTCACTATAGAATAGATGACGGGCCTGTACTCAAGGCATTGTGAATTAAGCAGCTCTCTACAACCGGGAAACTGAATGACCCAACGAATTCTGAAATATTTTTTTAAAATAATTAAAAACTGCGTTTTAGAAACTTCCAAGTATATAATTTAAAATAATCTCAGGTAGTAAATTATAAACTATTGTTTTCTCAATATCATTAATGTTTTCTCAATATCATTGATGTTTAGAGAAAATGTTAAATGCATTAACAAATATTCAAAACCCACAATTACTAGTTTCCAACAAGAGTGCTGAATGAGTCTTAAGGAAAAAAAGAATCTATACAGATTCCTAAGGTAGGAAGGAAGGAATGTTTATTATCTGATAATAATTTTGTATGGTATTAATAAAAGAATATTCTGAATATTTTTATACCTAAAATGTGTTTCCACTAAAGTTATATTGACTTAAAGTACTTAAGTTAATTCTTTTGTCAATATCTCCACAGTAAATCAATAGCCAGAATTAAACAACAGTTTTTGCCAGAAGGCAGGCCAATCATGGCAATTTTTAGTTACAATTCATCAATTAATCCATCACTACTCAGAAAAAAATAAAAGCAAAGCACCAAGAATTTGATAATAATGCCAAGTAACAGAAGTTAATCTGTCTTTGGATTTTCTTTTTTTAATCCAGGGACTAAAATATCAAAAAGCTATACCACTATGACTCCCTACTATATTTTAGCTAATAAAATTGAACAATTGCTTTTTCAAAAATATACAGAAAATACAATTTCAGTAGTTATTGTACTCTAGAATATAATGGGTCACAAAATATATTTTTCCTTTGTGACTATTAAAGGTAAAGAAATTATTTTTCAAATGTTGATTCCAGGATATGTCCTGGGGGGAAAAGACAACAAGAATTGAAAATTCTATTAATCTATATGGTTCTGAAATATTTGATATAATACTTATCTCTTTATGGTTCTGACAACTCAATCCAACTGATAAGTACATAAAGATGTGAATTACAAATTCAGTATTCAGTACTCCAAATCTGGCTTTTTCTTCCTTACTCTTCAGCATTAGAAAGATAAAATTGAATTATTTCTTTATCCTCTTTAACTTGTAATCTCACAAAGCAAGACAGAATACATCAAGGAGAAAGGGGCACTTTATACCTTTTATAAGGTGATGGTAGGGAGCTGCGGCCCTGTGACACAAGAGCCGAAAGTAAATATATTGCTGCTGATATACTTGGGACTGAGTTGTTTAAGGAAGAAGCGGGGGAGCAATTTCATCAGTTTCCCACTTTACTCTTCTGAAGTGCTAAAGGAGTTAAAAAAGGGAGGAAAAAAAAAGTAATTATGGGAAATAAAATAAGAATTTTCTTAGTTACAATTCCTGGCCCTTAGCTGATTGCAGTAAATTATAAATTATGCAGTCAATGTAGGCCAACAAAAGAAGACATCTTCAAATCTCAGTCAAAGGTAATTACTTAAGTCGGCTGAATGTTCCCTTTTCATAGAGTGTGATCTCTCTCTGACAGCTCACACTGACAGATGACCTTCTCAGCAACGTTCTTATCCTTCGGATCATGAGCGGTGTGCCTCTCTCCCTGAATATCTCTATATATTTGTGACACTAAGCTTTCAAATACAGCTATTGACAAATCAGGACATCAGTCTAAGTGCTGGTCTTCCTATCACTCACAATAAAGTAGCTATCACTTGTGGTGGTGTAGAGCAAGCATATCTCTGAAAAATGAGTTCTCACCAAGTGCTAATTTGACACAGCTCGCTTGCCTTCCCATAATTGCTCTGTCATTGTCAGTTGGCAGTTCGGGCTCATTCCTGGAAGCTGTGCCGTACAATTGGATACAATTACTCCCATTTACCACCACTATTATGCCACTGATGTTGCCCAGTCCGCATATTGACATGCCTCATTAAACCTGGATGCGGGCCATTAATGAACATTGTTAGCATTTCTCTTAAACTTTTTTGCCTCTAATAAACAGTCAGTGTTCCATGAAGGAGCACTGCCATCCTTGTGATATGATATTTATTATCTTATGGGGGAAGGGGACTCTGCAAATGGAAACTATCCAGATGCTGAGAGGGAGATATACAGTTAGATCAGTAGAGGATAGCGCTGATCAGCGGGACCTTTCTCCATCAGGAGCATCCTACCATTAACCGAGTGACCTCTTCTATCCAAAAGAAGACAAGCAGGAGAAACATGAGCACGCCGGAAGAGCCCACGCCACAGCAGGCTTCTCAAGGTTGCATCCTTGCCAACACCTCTCCCTAGCCCTGTCCCACCCCCAGGTGGTGCTATGTGCCATGATAAAGATAATTTTGCCCTGGGTCTTCAATCCATTATGTCCAGCTACCTTTAACGTGCATTTTTATTCAGAGATAATTATGTGTTGATCAGAGAAGTCAGCGGCTGTCACCCATATAGCAGGCACACCTGCGGTGTGACATAGGTGGGAACGATGGCATGCTCTTGAGCTGTCATGACACGGACAGGGACTTTATTATGTATATGTCATCATTTCTCTTAAGGAAATTATACTTTCCCACACAATGACAATAATGAACCTTTATAACACTCCCATAAACCTCATTTGCAGTTTTATTCTTGACCTTCATTAAATATATACTAAATATGTAGAAACACCTATAAATACACAAGAAGCTCTGTGTCTCTAAGGGTTTATAAATAAGTTTATAACTGCAGGCAACTCTGAAATACCAAATAGGAGATACAGACCTTTAATTAAGAACTTAAAATATCTTACATGAAGAGCAATTTAGTCACTTTGGCATTAACTTTTCCACAAATGTGAAAAGAAAATAAATATTTGTACAGTTGAAGGTATTTGTTGAACAATTGAGGGCTACTAAAATGGACCCTACTGGATTAACCAGCAGCAAGTAGACAGGTATAATCTATAATAAAATTTACAAAATAAAACTGGAGAGAAAAATCTTCATGTAGACAATGATGACTTCTAAACTTTATGCATATGTATTTTAAATAAAATTTCCTAAAGATATCCATTGAAGTATAATTGAGTTGAGGTCTGTATGACTTTGAGGCATATAGAAAACAGGCAATTTTCTTACTGTGGTTGAAAATCTTGCTCAAAACATGTGGATGGAATTAATGTATATATTTTTAAATTATAATGCAAAATGAACCTGGGCTGTTTTGGATAAGGTGATCCTTTACATTGAAAGCCTATGAAGTTATAGACAAGGGATAATTTTAAAAATACTTTTTCTTTTAACTCCAAATTTTATTACTCTTACAGAACCTGTGTGGCTGGGAAGAGAACACTGCACAGAGGCCTCTCTGACCTTGGTTAATTTAGGGTCATTAATCCTTAATATCTGGACAAAGAATACCTCTATTCTTATTTCTGGGAAGTTCTTCATTCTTCTTGTGAAACAATTTAGTTTGTATCCATTTCCAGATTATGCTGGGCCAAACCCTCTCTCACATCATTCCTCAGGCTAACATAAAAAAAAAAAATATTGAGAAGATATTATTTGCCAGACTTATTAACAAGCTTTTAATAACAAGCATTATTTCACTTACTTTCTAAAACTCCTATAAATTTGGTACTATTTTCATCCTCCCTTAAAAGAGTATATTAAGGAACAGAGATATCAAGTAACTCTCTCAAGGCCACAGGTCTCTCAGCAGAGAAAGATTTAAATCAAGAGAAAGTTACAAGGCCATAGTCTTAACCAATATGCTACATTGTCTTTCAAATTACTGATATTTCCTTCTTTAAAGTGGCAAACCAGTTTGCTTCATTTACTTCTAAGGACTAAATTTGAAATTCATTCTTTGGTGTATTGAAAACATGAATGCATAGAACTTTATTAAATCTTGGTAAGAATTAGATAATGCTTCATGCTTTTTAATATTTGGTGTTGTTCAGCATTTTAAATACTACATAAAAATGCAAGGTAAAATAATAAGTTTATTTTTATATTAAACTCCCCTTATTCATTATTTAATGATTTTACTTTCTGTGGTTTCAGCTATCTGAAGTCTGAAAATATGTGGAAAATTATAGAAATAAACAATTCAGAAGTTTTAAATTTCATGCCATTATGAGCAGTGTGAAATCTTGCTCTATTATGCTCTTTGTGCAGTGTATCCATGCTGTATACATTACTCACTCCTTAGTCACTCTGTAGCCATCCAGGTTACTAAACAGCTTATCAGATTGCTTTATGATACCTTATCACAGTGCATGTATTCAAAGTAACCTTTATTTTACTTAATAATGGCCCCACTTCTGAGAGAGAGTAGAAGCCTGACTTCAATAAGTAGCAGTTACCAAACACAGGTGGCCTCATTACAATGAATGACCTCTCCACTAAAGTCCCATGTACTTTTCTAATAGCTAATCCCAGTGCCTAAAATTCCTCCCACCTTTTGTTTGAGCTTACATAATTCAACCTATTTCCTTTTTTGTCAGTTTGAATAAACTCTTTCTTGCCTAAATGAATAAATAATGGCCCCAAAGCACAAGAATAGTGATACTAGCAGTTTGAATATGCAAAAGAGGAACCATAATGTCCTTCCTTTAAGTGAAAAGGTAAGAATTCTCCACTTAGGAAAGAAAAAAATGATCATATATTGAGGTGACAAAGATCTACAAAAAGAATAAATTTTATATTCATGAAATTGTGAGGAAGGGTAAAGAAACATACTAATTTTGTTGTCACACTTCAAATTACAGAAGATATTCCCACAGTACATGGCAAGTACTTAGTTAAGGTAGAAAAGACATTAAATTTGTATATGTAGGTAAAGGAAAAATCCTAGTGTGCGTGTACACACACACACACACACACACACACACACATACAAACACTATCAGAGGTTTTAAGCTTTCACTTAAAGGGTCTTGGAACCTGACTCTACAGAGAAAGGAGGACTACTCTAATTTGAATGGATTCAATTTCAGAAATGGAAATATATATCATTTGTCCTCTTTTGAAAAATGTAGGTCAGGTCTAATTTAATGTGTTACTTGCAAAAAGAAGGTAATATACTTTCATGTGATATATTATGTTGTTTACCTTTTTGTTTTTTATGTTATAGGGGATTGAACCCAGGAGTGCTCTGTGCCTCTGAGTTACATCCATCTTCAGGCTATTTTTAATTAATTAACTAATTAATTAATTAATTAATTTTGGAACTGAGGACTGAAGCCAAGGGTAATTTACCACTGAACTATATCCCTACCCACTTTATTTGTTTATTTATTTTGAGACAGGGTCCCACTAAGTTGTTTAGGACTTCACTAACTTGCAGAACCTGACCTCGAAATCACCATCCTCCTTCCTCAGCTTCGGGAATTGCTGGGATTATAGGCATGTGCCACTATGCCCAGCTACTATTTTGTTTCTTATTCCAGTGGCACATTTAATTTCCAGACTACCTTTTCATATCTGCTGAACCTTACAAAATGTTTTCAGGGCAGTGACTTTTGTTGTTACAGGGATACCTGTCTGTTAGCTGGAGAAAGGCCAAGATCTCCTGCACATCTCATTTGCCAGTTTGCTAGCTGGAAGAGTTACTTGCAAAACGAGTAAATCCTATTCTTTTATTTATTTGATCATTGTCTTTGTGAGATTAACTAAAGCCAATGAGTAATTTCATATGTGAATAAAAAAAAAAAAGAGAGATGTTTGAGAATTTCTCTTGCTGACCTGGTTTTGTTTTTGTCCAGGGGAAGTTATTTGTGACTTTGACTGCTTTAAAAGTATATATCTGTCAACATAAAGCGTTAAGTATTATTATAGAACATTTTTGGAATTGCTTATCATTTAATTAATATTAAGCTGAAAATTCTCCTGCTTCTGCTTACTGATGTTTAAGATCTGTGGGTAAAGAAGTAGGGATGTGAGATATGGCCAGAGAGCTAGTGTTTTAATTTATAAAGGGGGAGGATTATATTGCCTCTTGTGTTCTTTTCTCTTGTCCTCATACTGCTAAAGGGAGAGGTGAGCTGCAATGGCCACGAGGACCATAGGGAAGGAGGGTGACCAGTTTGTTGAGAGACAGTGAGGAAACCAATGAGAACGAGAGGGGATCTACATGAAATTAAAGAAGTAGCAGAGAAGGAAGTTAGAAAGTACATCAATGTGTGGGCATGCTGTTTTTATTACAGGGTCACTAGTTTTCCATTCACCTTTTTGAAGTGCTACTACCATGTCCTCATCTACAACAAAATCTTGAGTCTGAAGCAGGAGCACAGATTCTTGTAACAGAAATGCCAGTATTGGGCTAAATCCAGCAAAAGTTTTTTTTTTTTTTTTTTTTTTCTTTCAGCAAAGACTACGTTAGAGAAGGACTGTGCTGCCAAGCTGTTCAGCGGGTTGCTGTGTTACACAAGTCCCTGAACAACATTCACAGATAGGCAATGGTTTATGAATTTATATTTTCCTTCAGAGATTAATTTAGCTGGCAGAGTTAAAGACATTTGAGACTAATTCTGCATAATTTCTGTTTTCTTACAGCATATTGAGCAGAAAGTTTCTATGAAGCAGAGAAAAAATGTTAACAAACATATTATGTCCATTGTTTTCCTACTATTCATTTCTTACATATACACAAAAGAAACATATTCTGCCCTACTGTATTAACTCCGTAAAATTTGCTTATTTATTTGCTTTTTTCACTCTATCTCTGGCTAATAATTATGAACTAGTTGTTCTAATTACATGGATTATTATCAATATAATATGAACACATTTTATTTAACACGTACACACACATTTTTATGTTTATATGAGGATTATGACTTCATCTTAGTTTCTTATGGTTTTCACATATGGTGCTATCATTTTTATCCTGAAAATTTTCAAAACATTTAAAACTTTTATTCAGTAAGTGAATATGCAAAAGTACAAAATAACTGGTTCAATATATAAATATTTATATGAACATTAGAATTTACTGGATTATGGTACAAATCAGTGATGCTTATGGTCCCAATATACAGAAATTTGATGTTTTGTTTTTAATGTTACTACTGCCAGTCATAGTTCAAACTAAATTTATAAATTAATTGGATGCTCTTGACATACCAAATGTGTATTTGCTTATTCATTCATAGTGATAATCATACATAAATAGTAAAATTTGCATTATAAACATATGTATAAATTGGTTACAATAACAAATAACAATACATCTTTAGAATATATGAATACACACACACACACACACACACACACACACACATATATATATGGAGAGAGAAAAATTATGAGAATATGCATTATAATTTATAACATTTTTAATCTTAGGTTATTTTTCATAAGGATATTGGAACTTATAATTTATATATTTACCTCTCTGGAGAATGAAACACTCCAAAATTGGTGCTATTCCAACAATGAAGACAGTATGAAACTGTTTAGATAAACTCACCACATTTTAGTATCTATTTGATCTATCTCTCTTTCTACTAAAAAGAAATAAAAAGTGAAGTTACATTATTCTGTGAATAATATTTATTTCTCCTTGGGTATATCAAACCACTGTCAGTCATTTTATGGTAGAAGTTGAGCAGTTTTATTTTATCTATCCAAAGTTTAGACATGATTAAAATAGTAATTTGAGTCAAACATCTAAGAAATCATGCCATATAAACGATAATACCAAAGGGTTGGGGGTGGTGTACAATCCTTCTTACCAAATGGCACTTTCCTTAATTTGGCACTTTTTTTTTCATAAGCAAATGGAAAGTATGATCAATAGCTGTGTTTTCAAGATGAGCATGAATGCAAAGTTTTGAATCAACATTTTAACATGATAGTTGAAATAAGCATTTCTGAACTGAAGGTTTTTCTCTTCTTTTTTGATCCTCTGTTCTGATTATTCTGAAAATTGAAACTTAGAATATTAGACTATACTGATTAAGAAAAAAGTTGAACACATAACTAAAACATAAAGACAAGAGAAATAAACCCTAAAAGAACATGAAAACACATTATGACAAGGAAGATAGGCACACAGTTAGTGAAATATTGAGAATGAGAGTGAGTTGGCAACTTCCAACATCTCTCAGTCCCTCTTTAAAAGAATCTCTGAAACTTTTTAAAATCAGATTATTCCCAATTATTTTCTTAATATTTCAGATATGATTAACAAGATGTTGGGAAATAAGTAGCTCTACATGCATCATTAAGCATTGAAAAATATGCATATAGAATCTATAATATTTCTATATTATAAAAAATAACAAATGCATAATAAACTTTTAAAGATGGGCTCAGGAACTCAGTTGTTTGTAGTTAGTTCATATGCATTTATGCTGTTGATTTTCATATAATTTTGCAAAATGAATAGTAGCTTCTTCAATATACTGGACATAAAATCAGTGACTAAAAAAAGCTAAAGTGAATGTGTTGTATCAAATCTAAATAGACTGAAATGCAAGGATTTGTTTTCTTTCCATATTTTAAGCGGAAACATTTGTACAACTTCTTAGTATATAAGATGTCACAATGTAAAAAGCATGGCTATAATGTTCATCCTACATTCTTTCTTATGTTGCATGAAGTCTGTTCTTAAGCTGAACTCCATACACTGATTCACTCATAAAAATGAAGGTACTCTCAGAACAACCTCATGTTCCAAATGGAAGTTGATAAGAATTGCTTCTTACAATAAAATTTTGCAAGAAGATTTACATCTACAACAAACATGAATACTGTTGTTTTCAGCAAGTCAAATGTGGCTACAGGCCAAGTCGAAGCCGTTCATGCCAGAAAATCTGAACACCAGACTTTTATAGAGAATGATTAGTTAACATCATTTTAATGATGAATTAATGAGCAGTAAAAGCATTCTAATTCCAATATGTACAAAACCTTCTATTTAAAGACACAGGACCAGGGAGACAGATCCGTGACCTTTGTGATACTGGCAAAGGTTGGGTTCACTACAGCTAACGCCCAATCTGTCTTTCAAGGTTAACTACACATGCCATGCTGGGAAATGAAACAATTACTAACGAATTTTATAGGTATATTCTGTCAAATTTAAAAGGCAATCAGAAGTCTAAATGAAAATTATGCCTGAGGAATGCATATAAAAGGAGAGAAACTAGGAAGGTGTGTGTATACCTCTATTTTTCCTAAGAAAATACCTTCAAAAAAAGACAAACCCAAGTTTTCAAGTAAAATACACAAATGAAAATCCTTATAGTGACAGGAGAAAGCCCCAGCTTAGGGGAATGGAAGTGTATTCAGGAAGGACAGCATCTAATCATCTGGGCAACACTAGCACACACAAGGCTAGATGATTCATTATTCTGTAATTAACTTTTAATTAACTTTACTCTGCTTTACTTATTTTAGAAAATTAAATAAACTTCATTTTATTGCTCATGCTAAACCAATGAGCAGAAGCTAGAGTTCTGCTCTAATTAAAATAAGCAGTTGAGCAAAATTGTGTGTAAAGCATAATGAAGAACTGTTTCTGTCCAATTGATATATTTCTTATGTTCTGAAACACTTTGATAGGTTTTTCAAGAATTCCATTAGTTAGGCACTGAAGTCTTCTAAAATATTCGATCTAAGAAATAATATTATAGGCCAGTCTTAAGTATGGGACATAATTGATTAAAACTTATTCAGTAGCATTTCAAATTAGGTGATTAAGAGAAGTGTTGTGTGTGTGTGTGTGTGTGTGTGTGTGTGTGTGTGTGTGTGCATGTGCTAGAGATGTGAAGAAGAAAGAAGAGGAGAGGTTAGGATGGGAGAGAAAGGGACGGGGAGGGAATGAAAGAGGAAGAATTTGAAATTGTGCTGTTTTATCAGTCATTGAAGCAAAAGCTGTACATTCATTTCTACATGGAGCAAAAAAAGAGAAGTCATAAAGCAAATACAGTAAGATCATGTACTGTGCATTCCTTTTATAGATTCTAGCTCTTTTATTTATTTTAAAACATTTGTCACATGTTTAGGTATTAAGCCCAAGACAGTGACATTTAATTAATCAAGAGCTGTTCTAATTGATCCAATCATATGCTACAAAAGAATATTTGTACAAGAATGGATCATATTTAATTTATGAGCTTGACTTTCATGCTGTAAATATAAAAGTCAAAGGAAATGATTCACTTCCTTTGAACACCTGAAGTTTTAAGACATTTGCTATTTCTTATGTAATTCTCAAAGCATATAAAGAATATCTAAACAACTCTAAGGATCATTTATTTAAAATACTGTATTTAAAGCTAAGAACTTTCAACTTACTTGCTGACAATCACCTGTATTTCTTAGTGACCAATTGACCACTCCATTCCAATTTCAGATTAGAATATTTAGAAGTCAAATTTCTATATTTTTCTTTTTATTATCTCTGTGAGTTCCGATTTCGTTAGGTTTTGGTTCCTCCTGAATCTACCTTTTACATAGCATTTTTTTTTTTTTCTGGAAACATTCTCTGTTCTCCAAAGACATCATGTCTTTCTGGTTCCATTTGTTTTTCTACCCAGCTTTAAACATAGTCAGCCTTCTCAACAGTAAGGCATTAACATCCCAGAAATCTCCTGCCTATCAAAACTTCTAGATAACCAGTATTTACCTGTGAAAAATCTCCACTTTCCCACCTGTGCATCTTTGATCATTGTGATATAATATATACAGGAAACTAGGGAAATGAAAAAAATCCAGGCCCACCACCTGGGTTTGATCAATATCATCTTTAGCTAGAACTTTGTCTGCATTCTTCATTCTTAAATTGAATTAATACATGTGTTGTTAAATGCAAAGTGAATAGAGAATTCTCATATTTTTTATTTCATCTTTTATCATAGAGTGAATTGAAAATTGGGTAATAGCAAATCAGTCTCACTGAATATTAGCTGAGCACTTCTTTGGTTGCAAGAAGCTCTTTATTCATTCACTTTTGTCTATATCTTATGCCAAAGGAACAGCAAGTCTCTTCTTCCTTCTTAAAGAAATTCTTTAAAAACTAAAAATACTCCAGTGCTTTTGGTAAGGGCAGAGAAGTTCCACTCAAAAGAGAAAGAATGAGCAAAATAAACAAGCAACACTTCAAGTATGAATGACACCACAGTCTGAAAGTAACAAATAATGAATTGTCCGTTAATTAACATTTATTTCTGTACTGTTATTTTTTTTAAGTATGGAAATAATTTAGTAGTGGTTTTTCCATTCCTCCCACCCCCTCAGGAAAGTTTTGCTCATAGAAATAAATAGATTTCTTTCAGTGATGTCTTTTGATTATTAATTCCCATTTACTTTAGGAGATGGTGAACCTGTGCCCTTGGTGCAATTATACAGAGCATGCCACATGTGGGTTTCTCTATGTGAGTCAAGAAATTCATGTGAATCAGTTGTCATAAACTGCAGCCACCAATAATTGCTACATTGACACTTATCAAATTACTAGAAATTGTTGAGTGATAAACGACACTAGAAAAGTTTGTCATAATACAGATTGAATTTTTTTTTTATGATTTTAGGGATTAACCCCAGGGTCTCATATGTTAGGTAAGTGGTGTACCCCTGAACTAGAACCCATACCAGGAATTTTCAAGTTGGTAAAGTATTTGGTACAGTTTTTGTTTTGTTTTGTTTTGTTTTAGAATGAGATTTACTGCAGAATTACACATAATAGAAAGAGCAATAGGTAGCATATTTCCTACATCCTGAACAAGTGTGTCTTCTGATCCTGGGAGCTTCACGGTTTCCATTCTTCCCTTTGTCGTTTCTAATTTGCTCCCTGTGCGTATAGGTACATCATTTTCAATCCTTCTCTAAACTTTATGTATCGTCCTTGATTTTTATTTCTAATGCCAAATTCTCTTACTGTTGCAAAGTATTTCTTAATATAATGTGAGGCTGAAACATTCTCTTTAGTCTCAGATCAGTGCTTCTTGTCCTTCCATCTTCTGATGCTTTGAATAATCACATTTTTTCATTTATACAGATACTTGTGAGGTATTTATAGACTGTGATCAAATCCCCCTCAATCTTCTCCTCTCTTGACTATATAAATGTCTATGACCCAATATCTCATCCAACCTATTATTGGTATCATTTTTGCCCTTCCTTTTTATTATTAATTTTCCATTAACTCTCTCAATTCCTCTACAACTTTTCCATTGCCAGGATAAATAGCAATGCAATAATTCATTTATTTTTTATCTTAGGCTATGGAGAGTTTAATATCGAAAAAGAAAGTTTTGTCAGTGTGTCAAATTACAAATTCATTATTTGAACTGTATTCATTTCTCAATTATTACACATTTGTTTCAGGAATATAATGTGTAGAGATTTCTATGTGTTTCATCCCCAAAAGAGCTTCAACTCTTTGAGTCACTAGAAATAATTTATATTTACTCAAACAGAGATTTATATCCACAATTATTTGCTGATTATAGCTCAAAAATACCTTAAGTTTGTATGCACTTATAAATTTAACTAAAATTTAGATAAAATTTTATTTCTAAAAATTCTATCTTTGAAAAATTTCAGGAACTTTTCTAAATATACAGCAAGTCTAACAAGCATTACTGTATGCGTGTGTGTGTGTGTGTGTGTGTGTATTTACATATTTGTGTGTATACATACACATAACAGATGTATTTTAAAAGGTAGTTATAAATATTCTGTTTAATTTTAAAATGCATTTGAAAAGATTTTGAAGAACTCAATAGGGAAACTTATTTAGTCTAATGATAAAAATAAATGTAAATGTAAGAGAAAATACATAATGATTCCTGAATAAAAAATTGTTGAAAAAAATAACAGAAAGTTGTACTTGGTGTGTGTGTAAGTGTGCATGTGTGTGTCTGCGTGTTTGTATATGATGGTGGGTGGGTGTGGGGGAAATAGTACATGCATCTCCTTTGGTAGGTAACTTGTCCTTAGAAGTCCATAGAGTATTTTTCAAAGAAACTCAAGGCAAAGAGGGAATTCACTTAAGGTGTTCAAATTGTATTTGCTCAGTCATTCATTCATTTATACATGCATGCATTTCTATGATGGTTTGGAAGCAGAATATAGGTAAAAAATAGATATTTAACTGGAATTATTTTTATTAATCTCAATTCCTTTTCTTGAATGCATTGGGAATAGAGGCAAGAATTGACTATTATAATGATATGCCGAATTTAATTCAGTACTTTGAGAACTCTCAAATGTCAATTGTTTTCATTATACTACATAACCACAGTATATGATTATAGTAAAAAACTGTATGACTTAGTAAGAAAAACATAACAATTTTATACGAAGTATATTTTTTTAATTTATGAAGGTCATTTCTAAAGGTACACAATGCATATCTGAAATCACAAGTTCAAGTGTATATAGAGTTTAAGAATTTCAGAAATAGTGTACTTCTTATGAAATCATTTATTGACCAACTACCTCATATTTTGCCTCAAAGAAAATGCATATCATGTCAAAAAAAGAATTGTATCTAAAGTGTAATTTGTGATAAATCAATTTATGTGGCATGAAGCCCCAGGGAGTTAATGTCCACCCATCATCTACTTTTCAATAATATATTTTAGAATGATTCTTCTACCATGAATGATTCTGAAGATATGTTTAGTATAGCAAATTAAAACTATTTCATGTTTATATTTCTTAATGGGGCTTTCAAAGTACTACTGTTATTTTTTCAAAGTAAATATCATTATTGAAGGTTTCATAAGAATTGCAAATTTGCAGATTTTAACTGTCAATGAATCTTCAGTATGTACCCATTATTTTTCAAAAATGGACTTAAAGTTGTCCATAGCAAAATAAACATGAAGTAAATATAAATTGAAGATAGCTCACACCTCTCTTCAAAGGAACCAATATCTGCTGAGATTAGAAGATGATATATAAAGAAAAAAGTGATAGCTGAAATGTTTTCTTAGGAAAACATTTCAAAACCTTCAATGGTGTCATAATTTTCTTAATCATATATAGGTAGCAGTTTTTCAAGTCATTTTTGCAAAATGATATAAATCACAGTTGATCAGTTAAAGGAATAGAACCAACAGAAAGCTGAAGTGAGGTCTCACTCTAAGACCACAAAACTGGGATTGGGCCAGGCACAGTGCCACCCACTTATGATCCCAGAAATTTAGGAGGTTGAGGAGGGAGGATTGCAAGTTCAAAGCCAGTCTCAGCAATAGTGAGGAGCTAGGCAACTCAGTGAGACCTTGTCTCTAAATAAAATTTAAAAAAAAAAAAAAAAAGAAAGAAAAAGAAAAAAATACAGGTCTCTAATAAAGGAGCTGGGAATGTGGCTCAGTGGTTGAGTGCCCCTGAATTAAATCCCTGGACCTAAAAGAAGGAAAATAAATAAATAAACTGGGAATGAGGTTTCCTAGGATTGATGTAAATTAAAAACAACAACAAATTTGCTAAGAGACCAAAAGACCCCTGGTCCATGTGCAATCAAATGGCATAGATTTCTAGTTCTTGGCAGCAAGCAGACAAGGTAGCAATGATAAAAATTAAAGCAGGAATCAGGAGACCAGTGATCTCCATAATCATTCCTAGTCAAATATCTGGGAATTGCAATGTCAAAGGAAAGGATGACAGAGTGTCAGTAAGTATAAAAAAAGATCATGACCAAGATGACTCATTTTGCAAAGAATGACCCCAACAATAAAATTTAGGGGACAGAAGGAAATTGTATTCTGGCCTCTTTGCATAGTATTTGGCCTTGCATTTGACAGCATAAGCAGGTGGAAAACAGATCCCTAATAAAACTCAGCCTCATGAACAAATGTGTTCTCTGAAGGAGCCTAATCATTCAACACATACATACTGAGATTCCACTCTCTGCTGGGGACAGGGCTAGGCATTAGTGAGATAACTACAATTAAGGCATGAAATATTTACCCATCAGTGTATAATTTTGGAATTAGATAAAGATAAATAAATGAGCAATTACAGTAATGTAATAAGTGCTAAGATGTGAAAAAACTACCAGGTACCCTGGTCATTCATAAAGGTGGTGTCTAACCTAATCTTCAAAGTCACAGAAAGTTTCTAATATTATAGAAAGCAAAATTGACATGTTAGACATAAGCAAAGGGAAGAGGGGAAAGTATTTCAGGAAAAAGAAAAAGCACAAGTAAAAGAGACATGAAGCTGTGAGAAAGAATATAGAGCACTAATAGAAATATTAGTTGAAGTATTTTAAAAATAAAAGAAGTTCAAAATGCTTCAAAGAAGCACTGAGGCGTTGGAGGAAGTGTTGGAGACCCATACTGTATATCAAAATGAATGACCATTAATGATTCTGTAGTTTGGACCTCACAATTCTAAAAGAGTTAAAGCATTTGACTCAAGTCACAGGAATAAAGTCAGTGGGTAAAAAGTCAGTGGGTAAAGTACTCATTGGGTGAAGTAGAAGTCTGAACTTTCAAAACTGGCCATCCCAAATTATTGCCCACTGCAATGCACTTTAACAAACACATTCATGTCCTAGCTTTCTTTTTCCTTATCTGTTTTTTTTTTTTTCATTGTTTTTGCTTTGTTTGGGGCTTTGACGTTAAGTTTGCCTACTGAGCAACTATCAATGTACATGGTTTAAAATTATTCTGTTTGAGCTAAGATTGGCTAAAGCTGGTTGTACACTAACAAAATTTGTTCTTCCTCCTCGATGTTGGTTTTGATATTGTAAAAAAAAACATATATATATATATATATTTTTTTTCCCCAGTATTTGATCTTGATTTTAATTTATACAGGTCTCAAATATAGGTATCCTAATATTTACAATTCACTGTGCCCTTATATCTTTACTTATCTTATAGTTTTCTAAATATTTAGATACTTACAAGTCAAAATTTTGTTGAGTACTTATTATGGGCCAGACCCTATACTAGGTGATAAATACTGACCAATGACTAAAAGCATCCTTGATATCATGAAATTCAGTCTTTTGAGGAGGATAAACATATAAATAGAGACTGAAATTATAGCATGGCACATAGTAAAACAGATATATGTATCAAGAGATGGACACGCACATAACACGCCCAGAGAAAGGTGACAGTGAACTTCTTCATGGCTTGTAGTCAGAATCAGTAAAGTTGGTGAATATTATAACCTGAGATTGGGCAGTTTGTGAAGCTCACAGCTAAGATAAGGTGTTTGATAATTTCTTATTAGCAAAAAGGATCAAACAAATGTTGTAATCTGTCAGTGATTTATATTTATTTTCTTTATAAAAACTAAAAATATAAATAACTTGAGAAAAATAACTGAGATTATTTTGAATGGTTGTTGTAATTGGAGGAAATTTGGTGGTAGTGATTCTTGTAGTTGCTTTTTTCAGTATTTCAAGATAATAAAAAAAGACGATGAGTGTTATCAAAAAAAAAAAAAAGGCAGAAATCAAGGGGTATTTCTGAGAGAGAACAGGTAAAGCACCTGTATTGGGTAGTAGCAGAAAGACTTGGTTCCAGAGATAAGAAAGAGACAAAGGTGGGCCAATCATAGATTATTTGGAAGTCTGGTGTCAAGGTTGACCCCCATGTCTGACTTAAACAGCTGAAATAGTTCAGTGTGTGTTGGGATTAGGGAACTGGACCATGATGTGTGGATTACTTTTGGACCATTCAGCTTGATGTTTCCTTTGAGATATGGAGAAAGGGAAGCCAAATACATGGAGATACATCAATCTGTACCTCAGAGAGTAAGCCTACAATGGGTACAATACAAATAATGTTTCTGTAGATAGTGATAGAAGTCCGAGTAATGAAAGAGCAATGTTTTTGAAGAGTGCAGAAATCTGCACAAAGCTTTAAGGAACAAAAATGTAAAAGAGGTAAGATGAGGTGCAGGAGGAGCTACAGAGGTATAAGTAAAACACATACATTAGAAATCTTAATATTATGGATGCTATGAAAATATATCAAGAAGAGGAGAATCATCAACAGTTTTGATTAACATTGAGAGATCAAGAAAATGAGACGTTCAAGCTGGGTGTGGTGGTACACACCTGTAATCCCAGCATTTTAGGAGGCTGAGGCAGGATGATTGCATGTTCAAAGCCATCCTCAGTAACTTAGCAAGGCCCTAAGCAACTTAGTGAGACCCTTTCTCAAAATTAGAAATATAAAGGGTTAGGGGTATGGCTCAGTGATAAAGCACCCCAGGGTTCAATTTCCAGTACCAATAAATAAATATAGATAGATAGATAGATAGATAGATAGATAGATAGATAGATAAATAAGAAAAGAAAAGAAAAAAAAAGGAAATGGAAATGTGAGGATCGGAATCAAAAGATCAAAACTGACAATATAAAAACCATTGATGACTAAACCTAAGTTATTTTTCAAAATGATTTTCAGAGGAAGCCACATTGAAGTGTTTTAAGGAGAATTTTGGAATAGACACCACTGTTAAAAAGTCTGACTTGTGGAGAAGAAAGACTGGACAGTAACTGCAGAGAAAGTAGGTGTGGGGTGCTTGTTTTCTAATGGAAAATAGTGGTATATGCTGATTGATAGAGACTCAAGGGAAGCTTGGCCATCATTGACTTTGTTTTCATGCAAAATCTCAGTTCAGAGATGTCACATGATAAAGTAAATTTATGAATTTTAGAGGGCCAAAGGTCACAGAGTTTGAGGATTCATAGGCTGTCAATAAATAGCTTATTGAAGGGCAAGGAATTTTGGGACCTGAGACTCGATGAAAAATTGGGAAATCCATGTAGCTTGCTTATATTTTCCAACTTGAATTTTAAAAAGTAACTGAGTGGGAATTTTAGCTGTCTCCTCTTCAGTTCTGTAATCCACATATGGATAAAATAGGATCCACTCAGCAGGTTGCAAACTTGTGCCTCTAAACATATTTAGTTGAGCAAGAAGGCACAAAATGGAACCATATGTGTTTTCTTTTAAGGTAATCTGCTTCAGTAGTATTGTCAGCACTTCTGAGAGCCCTTTCCATATGCAGCTTGCCACACTTTTTATACATACTCTGTGTTGAATCATTTTGATGTCATCTATTAAACCCTCCTTGCAAATATTTATTCAATGTTTATGGGATTTATGAAAATAGCAGCCTCTATGATAAGATATATTGTAAGAATGCTAAATCACAAACAGATCTAAGAAAGATATTATATTTCCAATATTCAGTACCAAGTTAGGAACCATCATCTAAAACAGATAGCCTTGTACTAAAGTTCGATGGTCAATAAAACATGGGGAAGTTTGGGCCAGAAATGAGATTCCTAAAATAATGATTCTTTAGGAAAAATCTCATGTTTTTTGTCTATAGAACTGAAATTCTGTGGTTATTATTAAGAACCCCCAGAGAGACTTTACTGTTTTTTCTTTATAATGACACTTTAAAATAGCACTCATGGATATTCTTGGCAACATTGACCTTGATATAGCATTTAACATTTGCAAAGCAATTCTCTGACATATTTCTGTTAACATTGAGAAATCTATTTATGTTGGACCACAGCACATATATTCAATGCACATTGTCAGTGGTCTGTGCTTTGAGTTTATAAGTTCTGTTTAAATTAGAATCTTGTTCCTCATAATCAGAATCACCTCTGCTGCACTTCTCTCTCCCTAACAGTTTCCTTTCTGTACTCTGTGCATGAAATTCACTCAGTAAATGCTCTTTACTTAAGAAAAGTCACATCAATGAAAATAGTTTTAAGCAGTGAAATAAGGAAATAATAAAGTTTTGCCCGTTATAATTTTTGTAATTTATTCATTCGTAATTAAGAACACTTTTTTTTTTCCAAACATAAATGATTGTCATACAAACGCCAGTTAAATGCATTGGATTTAAATGTTATGCCATTCTCTTCTGTTTCAGAATGTATTCCTTCTTTTCCTTTCTCAGAATTCCTGCCTGGTTTCCAAAGAGATTACAGCTTGACTTTGAAACCATACAGCTTCCTCTTAGTCAGTTGCATGGCAGCCAGATATCCTAGTTAGTTTATTCCCTTTCACAGGCTGCTCTGTCAAAACTGTTCACTTACATTTTCCACAGATCACTACTAGCCATGAACAACATTGCTCCGCAAAAACCTGCTGTCCAGGCTCTCTGCGCTAGCTGCCATTATGCCCTGCACTTCCCTTCTTCCTCTGGGACATGTCACTCATGTGTTTCAGCAAATGCCAACTGTCCCTTATATATACTACACTATCCCTCCATCAGGGACATTTTACAAGAATTCTATATTCATTTCAGTTGGCACTTGCTTCTATCCAGCAAATGCCATTTATTCCTTCACTCTTCTGACTTCTCTCACCAAGTGTTGTGCTCCCAATTCCAGCAGGAAAAAAAAAAAAAAAATTTCGAACATATTTCTCTTTTTCCTTTATGATGATATTTTCCCTTCAGCCATTCCTTTTCCGTTTGCAGGCTGTACCTCCATATTCTGTGAGGAGTGATTTCAAAAAAGAACTTACCTCTTTAAAAATAAAAGTGTACAGTGTTATCTGTTTCTCTATGTGGACCAGAACAATTGAGCTATGTGCACTCTAAAAATAGGTAGTGAAGAGCTATCATTAGAATATTGTATTGTTTCCCTGCAAAGGTGTATTTCTTCTTTTGTGGAAGAACATGGGATATTACACAAATAGTATAGATATTTCTTTGTAATAAAAGCTGTAATGTTGGAAAGTAAGGAACATTCACAGCTTTAATCTATGGCAATGAGCTTTATCAGGAAGGGTGTCAGAGAACATAAGCAGTTAAGATTCCTGGAGGCAAAACGTACCCAATTAAGGTGATTTACCACATTCCAAAATGACTTGACAAGTACATTTAACTCTCTAAAATGATATCTGTTCTTATATCTGTCATAGAATAGAAAATTATGGGAATTCAAGATATCATCATCACCATCACCATCATCATCATCAAAGGCATATATTAAGTATATTCCTATGATGGTTTTGCTACTAAAACCTTTTAAATATATATAGCTCGTGCCATCAAAGAAGTTCCAATCTGCTGCTGTGATATTCAAAACCTATATTGAACACACGCATATATTAAGTAAATGGATCCCCAGATTACATAAAGCTTTGCTGTTTTATTCAATTGAAGATATTTGTTATGAGATTTGGATGCAAGAGATAGAAAACTTATTCTGTAAAGGAAATATAGTAAATATTTTCAGTTCTGCAGGCAATGTGGTCTCTGTAGCAACTACTCAACTCTCCTTTGGTAGCATAAAAGAACCATAGAAATACATAAATAAATGAACATGCCTGTGCTCCTATAAAACTTTCTTTACAAAAAAATAGGCACTGTGCTATATTTGATCTGCAGGTTATATTTTATCGTTGACTTGAATGATAGAAGAAACCCATATTTTTATAAAATATTACTTCTTTATAAGAAGCACAAACAAAATAAACACATACTTGGAGATAAAGGGTCAAATATATGATCCATAAAATTAATATGCATTTTCAATAGAGAAAAGAATATTCTAAGAAGTCAAGATAATGAGAAAAAAAATTTCAGAGACTAACTAAATTTTCAGTACTAAAGCCTGTGATTGCCTAGAGTGCTCACCAATCTCTAGAGACCTAAATTTTTCATTTAAGTGATCCATGGGAGGAGGACTGAATGCAAAAACTAGGGTCTGTGCAGGGTAATAAGTCAGACTATAAATGACTGTATAGGGCTATACTTCTGAAATATAATCAAAGGGTGATCTTAAAATTAAAAGTAAAGTGATAGGATCAGGGCTATGGCTCAGTGGCAAAGCTTTCACCTGGCATGCATGAGACCCTAGATTTGATAATTAAAGCAAATAAATAAAATTTAAAAATAAAAATAAAGTGATAGGTAATGTGTTAGTCAACTTTTCATTTCTGGGTCCAAAATACCTGATAAGAAAGCTTATAGAAGGAAAAGTTTATTTTTCTTCATAGTCCCAGGGCTTCAGTCCATGTTTGGCTGATTCCATTGTTTTGGTAAGAAGTAAGGCAGGACATCACAGTGGAAGGGATTGCAGAGGGAAACTGCTCAGCTTCTGGTGACTGGGAAGATGAACTCCTCCAGGGGTATGTCCCCAGTAACCACCTCCTCCAGCCATGACCATTCTGCCTACAGTCCCGATCTAATAGGTCTATTCAAACTGGGATGAATTGATCAGGTTACAGCACATATAAATTTCTCCTCCAAATATTCCTGCTTTAACATAGGAACTTTTGAGGGACACCTTATATCCAAGTCCAAACAGGTAGAGAACATAAAAGATTTAAAGATAGATAATAGATGATAGATAGATTGACTGGTTGATTTAGGTCACAATAGATTGGTAAGTATATATAGTGACAATTGTTTATACCAGGATACATGGGCTTAGATATTTAATTTTCATTCTCTTTATATCACCCCAAAAGATTGAAGATCATAATTTAATTAAAAATGTTGTAAGGTAAGCATATCTTGAGGATTCTAGAAGAAGCACAAACATTCAGACACATCAAATTTTCTCACACATAATGTTCCAAAGTATGTAAACTTAGACTAAGGGGAACAATCATAAAATACATGTAGAAACAAGAAAATATTAGTTATCTCCAGTAGAACTATTGACAGTAATAGACTGCAGATATTATAAATATTATATGTAAAATATAAAAATTAGTAAATAAACTAGTAAATGTTCAATTAAATAAATGAGAGAATAAAATGTGTGACTAAGGAACAACAAATTGTCACAACTATTAAGAAAGTATTATAAAAGAAGGTCACAGAAATAAAAATTAAAAAATTGAAATTACAAACTGTTTGGAAGAATTAAATAGCAGATTAGTCACAAGTGAAGAGAAGGAAATAGTGAAATCAAAGACAGACCAGAAAAAACTATTCACAATTTAGCACAAAGAAATTTAAAAAATAAAAATTGCAAAAGACATGCTAAAAGGTACAATAGAGTTAGAAATCTAAGATAGGTAATTTGAGTTCTGTAAGTGAATAATAGAATGTCTGGAAGGAAAATATTCAATACAGTAACTAGTATCAATGAAATTACCACATTTGAAGCCCAACTAATCCAAAGAATAATACATAAAAAGGCATCTTACCATGATTTATTCAAATGAAAGAAGGAAAGCTCACTGAGAATAAAGATGGATTACAAAGAAACAAAAATTTAATATCTGAATTTGCAGTAAGAGCAATGGAAGCTAGAAAGCTGTAGAATAACATATTCAGTATTCTAAGAAAATCTAATTTCCTACATAGAATTGCATTTTTAAAAACTCATGAATAAAACAATAGGGAAAGTTGAGAAAGCTAACTACAAACAGTGCTTTCTAAATAATTTTCAGTTGGTAAGCTGTGCAAAAATGTTAAAAATCATTTAAGAGGAAGAACTGAGTGATAAAGTAAAGGTCATCAAAGAAAATGACACGCATAAGGTAATCTAAACAAAATTTTGATGGTATAAAAGTATAAAATTTTTGAATATTAAATGTTTAAATTTAAATATTTTAAAATATACATTTGGAAATAAAATACTCTAATTGCTTCAAATTGAGAAGATAGAATATATGTTTCTTAATTCCAGACATGTAAAGTTAAAGAAGCATGTTAGTATTTTGGAAATAACCACTAATAGTAGAAGTAGAATTTGTAACTTTCAAATTCGTGGAAGGGAAATATGTGAGCCCTGGGGAGGAGACAAACAAGCATACAAAGACACTCTGTGTTGATTTTTTTTAAAGGCAAGAAAGGAGAACAATGGCATAGAGAAGTGGGAAGCAAATAAAAAGCCCAACATAAAGTAGGAGAAATAATTTAAAATTTATCAACTATAATAAACATAAAAGGGCTAGATTCTAAAATTAAAAGACAAAGATGTCAGAATGAATTGAAAGATATTTCTATGCCTATCATAAACAAAACAGTACCAATAAATAAATACAAGGAAAGAATGTTAGTATCAATATTAATACCTCAAAAAGTAGTTTCTAGGGGAAAGGGTATTAGAGGCAATAAAAAGAGGAATAAATAATGATAAAAAAATTCAGTTTTACAAGAAGATATAATTCAAGATTTTATACTGCTAATATATTAAATCAGAAAAACAAGAGAAACTTCAAGGAAAAATCAAGAAATGTTAGCTTCTACATGCTATGCATGATATATTTTTAAAGAAATCTGACAATATTATGGGGTCTTAATAAAGTTAAGAAAAAGATTAAAAAATCAACTGACTGATTAAAAAACACTGATAACCTGCTATAGAATTTCTAAACAGACAAGCCGCTTAAAATAAGCTAGTAAGATCACTAATTTTAAGAAAAATACACTGAGGTCCTAATAGGTTCTGTCATTCACTGAAGTTGTGCAAGTTATACTGGCAAAACTATTACTAGAAACAAATTAACTGACTCTGAAGGCTAGAATTATTTTCTATTTATTAATTTAAGCATATTTGCATACATTTTATTCTCAATAGCTCTTCTCTTCTAATACAATTGCTGACAGTTTTGTTTTGGTTTTCTGTGCGTACTCTGAACCATCCCCTTTACCTTATTTGGTGGGAGAAATGCATATGTGATAAAATAAAAAAAATAGAAGATGGAAAGGTGGAAATAGGAGACATAGGCAGGGATTTCAGATATGATGAAATGAATGGATTGTAAATAGCAAAACTCCCTTGGAGAAGACTCAGAATTTAAATTCTGGTGTGGGATCCTTCACCTACCAAGTTGAATATAATATTCAGTCCTGGCAAGAAATACTCAGGGTTGCGCTGGAAATCACAGATGGCTTGAGAAAATCTGGACTATATCAAATCTGGAGAATTTACAATCTCCTTTGCTATTCCTATCAGCATGTGATAAAATTGTTAAGGGTGGTAGGGATGAAGACTGTTTATGGTCATGGAGGCAGGGCTCCCATAAGTGACAAAGCAACATATACATCAGCAAAACAAATGCCTGTGACAGTCTCATTCTGCCACATTCTTCCACCAGCACAGTATAAAACCCCCAAACCTACTTAGTTTGCAATCATTTATTGTTGCATTACTCAACTACATTTTTTTAACCTCGATTATTATCCCACCTTCTCTTTATTCTCCAAGTTTACAGGTACCCTTCTGATTTAATGTCCCTGAAACAACTACCAATCACAACTGTCATCTCATCGATACCCATAACAACACCTAAAGAAGCACCCTGAACTGCTCTGACAAGGCCTCATGCATCTTCTGGCCTCTGAGATGCCAACGATAGGGAAAGTTAGCAGGGCCAGTGTAGATGAGGCCCAAGACAACACCACGCTTCCAACTTCATCCACATCATCCATAGCCCCTTTATTTCTTTAAGTTTACCTAGCTTTTTCATTTCATGTAGAGATTACCTCAAACATTTTTCACTGTTCCTAAGTTTGTTACTATGCCTCTATTGCTTTTCTCAGCCTATTATCTTAAACATAGGAGTAGCACAGGAAAAGAAAATGCAGAGCAAAGCTTTCAACTTCTATCACCCCCAAATTTTCTAGGAGTCATCAAGATCCAATTATACATGTCTATTCCATGCCAGGAACTTCCTTTCTGTCTTTTCTTTATCATTTTAATTTCGTCTGACTTGAGGGCACTCCACCATACAAGATAAACCTTTATTTATTTATTTATTTATTTTGCCACTGCTTCTCTGCCTGCACATAACCAGAATCTTCATCTGTTCCAGAAACTTTAAAAATAAATTGTTATCTCAGGTGGGCTTGATGGTTCATGTCTATGATCCCAGCTACTTGGAAGAATGAGGCAAAAGGATGGCAAGTTTAAGGCCAGCCTGGGCAACTTAGCAAGACTCTCAGAATAAAATGTATAAGTGGCTGTGGATGTGGCTCAGAATGCCCCTGCATACAATCCCCATTAGTGGGGTGGGGGGGGGGTTGGTTTTTTTTTTTTTTCAGACTCCCATCTTCTTCCATTTATCCTATACACATCAGATGCCCATGTCTCTTCCATTCTAAAAATGGATTCTCAAGGTTCAGATGCTCCTTCTACTTCCTTCTAACAAGCTTCCCTTCCAAGCATCTTGAAAGAGTTCTCTCTACTTTAAACTTCTGTTCTTTATTTACTGTCGATTGTTAGATCCTCTGATTATTGGATCCTCTTCTTTTTGAATCACTTTTCAAAAATTGATATGGAAAATAATTATACAAGAAGTGCTCAATCTTGAGAAATTCAATCAGTTATTTTTAGTTATTACTTGACATGCTTTCCTCAATATGTAAAGTTATTTGCTACTTTCTCTTTCATAAAAGATGTCTTTTCCCTTGGTTGCTGTGACATGATTATTTTTCTTTATTTTTTCCACAAAGGCTCCTCATATTACCATGAATTAGTGCTGCAACTTTTTGCTTTATTTACTCTTCCTTTGGAAGTTATTCATAGTATCTATGAGTCTTGGTACATGGAATGAACACAGACTGTTGACATTTATCCAGAGCAATTCATATTGCCATCTTCTCTTAATTTAAATACATAATAGTTCTTTCATACTCTGCTTCTAGTTATTTTTCCATTCAGTCCACTCTTTTTTATTTTTACTTTTTTGGGGACTGAAGATTGAACCCAGGGACACTTAACCCTTTAGCTACATCCCCTACCTTTTAAAATATTTTATTTAGAGACAGGGTCTGAGCTGCTTAACACCTGCTAAATTGATGAGGCTGGCTTTCAATTCAGGATCCTGCTGCCTCAGACTCTTGAACTGCTGGGATTACAGGCATGCAAAACTGCACCTAGCCATTTAGTCCATTATTAATGGGGCCAGATATATTTGCAATGTAAAAGTCTAACCACCTCACCCTTACTCAAAAATCTTTATTTTAACCTTTGCTCTTGCAGGATTTTTAAAGTTGTCTCCTCAGTATAACATATTAATCCTTCTATGATCTGGCCCCAACTAAAGTTTCAGGCTTCTCTCTATAATTGTGCACTGTAAATCATAAATGAGCAACACAACAGTTTGTCCCAAACATGCTGTTTTCTGTTGTACTTTTGTAATTTTGATGTTTTTCTCTCCATGCATTAAAACCTTGTTTGTTTGTTTGTCTTATTTTTTAAAATTTTTTTTAGATGAAATTCTCTGCCTGGTTGGCTACTGCTCATCCTTCAAGGATTGGTGTGTATATTACTTCCTCAGTGAAGTTGGTCTAGGCTCTTCCCACAGGGTCAGTGTCTTCTTCCCTAATGTAGCAGGATCTTCTTCCTTAATGTAGCAGGACACCTCTTTCCTCTGTTATAGACTTCCCAAACTGCCTCAGACAGCTTTGCCAACTGCAACTCTTCCTTGGTGGACAGTGAGCTCTTAGAGGCCAAGGCTGGATGATAGAATATTGGCTCCATAAACGGCCTGCTTGGACAATGTTTGTTTTGGTTGTATTGATGAATGCACAAAAGTTTCCTGGATTGAAGTTCATCTGATGTCAGCCAAAGTAGGCATGTCCCTAAGAAAAAAAAGGACAAATGTTTCCAACTTTCTTTAATACAAAATAAATAAAAAATAATATTAAACTCTTTTTATCATTCTGATTTCTCTATTTCTGTAAGTCTTTGATGCTATTCATCTCTTCTTTCGAAGCCCAAATACAACCACATTAATTAGACTATTGCTGAATAAAGCACCTCATCATCAAATTTTAAGTTCATTCTGGTTTTCCACTGCTATTATTCTTACTGACTTGGAACAAATCCCATCTGGATTGTTAAAGTTTCCTAGTTACAAGAGTTTTTAATTTCAACTGGATCACCACAACACCTCCTAAATATTAACACTTCTAAACTCTAGATTGAGGATGTATTATTCGAAGTGCTTGGGGGCGAAATGTTTTTTAGATTTTGGATTTTTGTAGATTTTGATATGTTTTTTATACATTTACATAATGAGATACTACAGGAATGGACCAAAGTCTAAACATGGGAACATGGGTTCATTTATGGTTCATATTATATATATGAACATGGAATGAAAACAGACTGTTGACATTTATCCAGAGCAATTCATATTGCCATCTTATGTTAATTTTATACTATGTAGTAATTCAAATAATTGTGTACAGGAAATCATGTTTCATAATGTGAAATTGCTTTGTCATCATATCATGTTGAAAGATTTCAGGTTTTGGAGCATTTTGAAGTTTGGATTTTCAAATTAAGGATGCTCAACAAGTATACTACTAATTGACATCGTAAGCCCATCATTATTATTAGAAATCAACAAATAGTAGAGTAAAAAGCTTCCAATAATGCTACTAATACTGGCTTACCAAAGAATCCTCTGGCACTCTGGCAGGGGACTGGGAA
>NC_135305.1:41900280-41902780 GCF_048772815.1 Callospermophilus lateralis | reverse complement strand
CAAATAAACAAAAAGTCACGCCAAGTTCACCCCTCCCAAAGACACTGAAGCCAGGCTGTGCATACAAACTTCACTCGCTTCTCATCAACATCAGCAATTTATGGCCAGATGGTTATAAATTTACATTCTATAAAATTTTAGAGGATGTTATTTTTTCCACTCAGTTTGTTAATTAACTTTCAGTCTTTTTATTTCCTTAAACATAACAGCTCACTCTTTTTTTAAAAAAAACTCATGATGTAGTATCATATTCTTTCCTGTCTCTTAGTACACCTATTCAGCAAGAACTACAACTTTCCTGAAAAGGATATAAAAAAAGCTTCTGCAGCCACCAACACTGGGAAACTGCTTTTCCTCGGCATTCTTTAGCACTCCCGAGGTAAACCACAATGGACAAGAAATTGTTAAAATAATGACAAAATAAACTAACATTAAATTCAGCCTTTTGTAACCATTGTTTTAAAATCTTCTCATGATTAAAGAAGTACATGCATATATTTATATTAACTAAAACTGTACCAAAGAAGCTAAAATTGTTTTTATGTTTAAAAATAAAGAACTCTACAAAATATTCATTGTCATAAGTTTTATTTTTTCCCTGAAGCACTAAAAATTGCTTTATGAATGATCAAGGAAAGAAAAAAGATGACTATAAGAAGGAATAAACTACTAATACTAATACTAATGTAAGTATTAGATACTTAACAATTCACACTAATATTCAGTATTAGTATCAGTATCAGAATACTAATGTTTATTTATGTCATATACACTGAACAATAAAATATCTTCTAGATATAGGTAACATATCATGTGACAACGGGTATAATACTTTCTACATTTTAAGACCAAAGCAAGTAAGTAGAAGTATTTTAAATAGACTTAAAGCATTTTTCATCAATAGTTTCTAATGGCAAGCTTCTTAAAATGTTGACATTTTCTGCATTTCATAGAAATATACTAAAAAACATTTTATAGATGCTTTGTGTGCACAGCAAATGATTAAATATTTGCAATCATAAAGGGGAATATATTGCTGGGGTCACAAGAGCCTAAGGGCACATTTGTGTGTATTTCCTTCAACCTCACTTTTTACAGGTATATCAGACAGGGAAGAGTTCAAGTAAACATTCTCTGGGTGTGGATTTATGCCAACATGGATCCTCTGAATGTTAGCAGAAACTAAATTTGCTTATTTTACAAAGGTTAGACATCCATAGTGTGGCCCTGTGAATTGGAGACTAAAAAGGAGCTATGCTTTTTAACTTTGGTCCATGATGATGTGTTATACTCACATAGTTCTTTGTGTTCTTGATGTATACATGTTTGAATGGCTTTTAAACACATCTGAAATTAGACATGCAATAGAGTAGAAAGAGCAATCTGAAACAAGACTTGCTGTGTGTGTGTGTGTGTGTGTGTGTGTGTGTATTCCTTTCAATAAAGCAATTGACTATAGAAATCTTGCAATCTGGGTCATTCAAACTCGCTTCTTCCCCTCCCATTGGCCCATTTGTATTTTGTGCTCTTTATGAAACTCAGGGTCTGAAATTCTGGGTAATTGCCTCCTCTTGCTGGATCCTTTGCTGGTGTAGACACAGACAGCTCTTTCTTTTAGAGACTGTCACAAATGAAACCCACATCCAAATAATTGCATTGTTTCTTTTTGGAAAGAGGGAAAGGAGACAGAAGAGAACCAAAGTATACTACATATTAAGGCAGGTCATTAGGGAAAAGAAACAGGATATAAAAACCTGATGTGTCAGTGGCAAGCTCCTGGCCCCCTAACTTATTAACACAGCGTCCATTGTGAGATGCCGCAGTTCCGAGCAGTCAGAAGATGGCTCCAGCGCGTTAATTTTGCTCCTGTGTCTAGCATGAGATTCCAGGGGCAAGATGCACTTCGGTGCAGTTTTTCCTTTCTGATTTTGCAGTCATCTCATTTGGTTCAAAACATCAAATCGAAGCACGTATGGAGTTTTAAAAGGTCCGTTAATATAGACGGTGAGATTTTAAAGGAATTTACTCTCTCCCTCTTCTGAACTGGCCATTCTTGATGATCTTGCATGCTCTTGCACAGAGAAAAGGGGCCACAGTGATACGTCATGGCTGAAAATACTACCTATACAAGGCAGCACTTCCCGGTGACACTGTGTCACTGGAAAATCAGTGCTGGCGGAGACATACTCTCATCTGAGAAACAGTGTGCTCTGGAAGGGTTTGTGTAAATAATAGTGTGCAAAACAATGACAGATACTATTAGGCCAGATAACTGTCCAACGTCTTCTAATCTTTCAAAATTCACTGCCTTTGGAGTTGTCTGAGTAATTACCTTCCACTTCTCTCATACCTGTCATAGTCCAAATTCACTTTCTAAACAAATATCATTTGATAGAAACACACACACACACACACACACACACACAAAGAGCATTTAATCCAATTAACTCACAGCTTGAAATACTTTATTAAAAAAGAATGATATATGAAATTTATTACC
>NC_135305.1:41730280-41895280 GCF_048772815.1 Callospermophilus lateralis | reverse complement strand
ATTTCACTTATTTTTTATCTCTCAAGGAAAGATACCAATGGCTGATTACCTAATGGAGTTGACTAGGTTGTTCAACTTAGATTTCCACACAACTTGGACTCTGTATTAGAGGAAATAATGTAATTATTAGTTCCCCATAATAAAATAACTAGAAGTCTTAAAAGCATTAAAACCATGGTTGTATATTGAACAATGGCTAAGAAATGTTGAGTTGAAAAATGGGTGCAACATCAGATTTTCTCAGTATCATCTCCAGAGCAGTCTACTTAAAGTTATTGTATGCAAGTTGTAACCACTGTTCTTGCTCTAAAAGTTAACTGTCTTAAAAACACAAAAAAGCACCTTTGAAGTTGTCCTATCGTATTTCTACATCTGTAATATACGTAATATAAATCCAGTTGTCAAACTTAACAGCAGTTTCAACTATATTATATCTTATCAATCAATTGATCCTTTAATCATCCATCAACCATCCAACCATTCATCTATCCATAAAAATATTTAATGACTATCTAATATACTCAATTACTTGACAGAATTTATTGGCAATTCTTCTATTCAAATTTCACTGATATTTTTCTCACAAGCATATTACTCATTTAATTCAACATCAATAAAATATGGGCTATAATGGGTTGCTCTGCCTTGTTTAAAACACACTACGATATTTATATAAATATAGACTGTTTTCCCCAACTATACATTATGACTGATTATTTGGAGAAAAGTAATATTTCACTTACTCTAGATCTCCCTCATGGTTGAGAATTTATGCATTTACAAATACCGATTATTTTGCCTACTTTAAATCCATAATTTTTTTCACTGTCTTGCATTTTTTCCAGATGGAATTTTTAGTAAATAAATACAAATTTGAACAAAAACCTTACTGGGCATGGTGTCACATGCCTAGCAACTCCAGAGGCTTAGGAAGGAGGATCATGAGTTCAAAGCCAGCCTCAGCAATTTAACAAGGCCCTAAACAATTTAGCAAAACCCTGTCACCAAATTTTAAAAAATAAATAAGTTAATTAAAAGGACTGGGTATGTGGCTCATTGGTCAAGTACCCCAGGGTTCAATCCCCAGTACAAATCAAAATGAAACAAAACAACAACAACAAAATCCACTCAAAAACAAATATGCTACCATATTATTGTTATTGTTGTTATTATTATTATTTTGCTTGCCATAATGTTATTGAGATATAAAGTTGACCTCTGAATTCTAGTAAGTTAAAAATGTGCTTATTGAAAGATGTTTTATGGATTTTTTTCCTGAGCACCCCAACTTTCACCTCTAATTGAAGCAGTTTAGTTTACCAGTGTACAGAATTCATTAAAATGAGCAAAACATGTGTTTAATATCAAGAAAGTGAAAAGACAGGTTTTCAGTAGAAGTAATTATCTAATTCTCTAGGGATGACTTTCAGAATGACACCTCCATCTGGAAGTCCAAAGTTACATGACAAATTCTGCATCAACAAAAACAGGGACAAATGTACTTTCATTTTAAACTGGTGAAATGACTTCTAATACAAATATGTGATATGTAATGTGTACAATGTTAATAAAATAAGTTACATTTTAAAGGCAAAAAAATGATTTATAATCTTTACATAATAATGATATCAAGAAATATAAGCATTAAAAACAGAATCAGTGAAATGTCCTTTGGCCCTGATTTTAAGAATTAGAATTTTAAGGATTTTAAGAATTGCCCTCTACTTATCAGCACTACAACATATTTTGCTACATATGTCTTTTGTTTTAAGCATGTGATCTGATTTGTGTTCTATTGGGATCCATATAAAGCTGCATTAATACATGTATGTTCAACCACTGCATGCCTACACAGTTTTTTTTAATCTAAATGTTTCAATTAAAGATAGGCTTTGTGACTCTAGAGTGCCAATTCAACTACCTTTAATTGTCACTCACCTCAAATGATTTAAACTAATAGTTTCTTGAAGTATTCGTTTTCCTTTATTATCTCACTTGCTATTAATCTGGTAATCATTGGGTCGCTAAGTTTTATTTTGAAAGAAATCCTTCTGGAAGTTTTTCAGACAAGTTAATAGGAAGGCAGGGTGCGAGGATGATGTTTAACAGTCATTCTTATCTTAGCATGAATTAGTTTAATTATCTCATCTGTAGTGTTGGGATGGATGTAGATAGACATTAACTCATATTCTTTACAGTGCTTATAATAATGAGTTAACATTCATTGACTGCCTATAGACTTCCAGGCATTGTGTTAATGCCTAGACATGCAAATATTACCTTTTATAATCTTCACTTTCTTGTTAATAAGATAAAGTGAGATACTGTGTGCAAGTAGAATGGAGGATACCATAAAACTGTAAGGTGTCACTGTGATACATGGACCTCCACTCAAGCCTATTTGTGACTGTTTTTCCCTGAGACCAAGGGGGCATGCACACCACCTCACCACTTTGACTCCCATGGATATAAAATGGTAACAGAAGTATCTGACAGAGTTGCTAAGATGATGAAACACAGCAGGGGATTATTTCTGGTAGGTTTGATTGTGGGAAAATGGGGAAGGAAAAAGTGGTAGTCAAGATGAATATTTACAATCGGTATCTACAATTAAATGCTCAGGAACAGATGAGTATTATAAGAAGAAAACACAATTGTTTTATTTCTTATAAAAGAAATATTTCTTATGGTCAGTGAGTATATTTTTTAAGCAAGAAAATAGTCAATTAAATTATATAAATTCCAAGTAAGTTTATCCATCTAACAGTCCAAAATAAGTTTACTCATTTCTTATTGTCAGTGGAATCTGTCTCCTTTTTTGATATTAGTCAAGCTTATCTGCTTCTTGATAGATGCACTCTCCACAAAGGATGCAGAACAATACAGATGAGTCAAAAGAAGGCTGTGGGTTTTGTACAGCCAAATGCCTTAGTTCTAATAGTGCAGATTACTTTTAAATGACTAAATCAATATTAGCACATAAATATGGATTATATTTTGTTATTCTGATAATGAGATCAGGAAAATGTTATTTCTATTAAGATATTTCACCCACATTTTAGGGAAAAAATTAAACCTCCTCTTTTTTTGTAACTTCTATATAGGACCAAGTTATTTTAAACACCTTTAACGACAATGGACAGACTAAGCATGCATGCAGTTATTATGTAACTTGCAGAAGTTTGAAAAGACTATTAGAAGATTCTTAAAATTATTTTCTTTCTTGCAATATGTAATTTATTGTTTTTGAGGTAAAGCAGAGGATATTGAGTGGAATTGATAATTTTGCATTCTAAAGCCTGAAGCACAATTAAACTATTGAAAGGCAGCTACTTGACATGAACTTTCTGTTTATTTACTTATTTATTTGGTACTGGGGAATGAACCCAGGGGCACTTAACTACTCTGAGCCACATCCCCATCCCTTTTTATTTTTTTATTTTGAGACAAGATCTTACTAAGTTACTTAGGATCTTGCTAATTTGCTGAGGGAAGTCTTGAACTCTCAGGAGGCTGCCTCAGCCTCCTGAGCCACTGAAATTACAGGCATGCACCACCAAGCCAGGCTCTTGATATAAACTTTCAATGAATTGTAAAGAAGCCATCCAAAAGAAAGTAAAAATTTCACTTTCATAGCTCTTTTTGCATGACAAAATACGAATCCATAGTTCTATTAGGCTTTTGGAAAAGTTAAAAATATGTCTTTGAAGACTACATTACAGTTAAATTTCAAAATAACTTTAAGTTATTTATGTGTGTTAATGTTAAATTTCAATGCAGTGTTACGTATGAAGACCACACTATGTAATAGTAGGCACAGAAAATTTTTAAATTTAATTCAGTTGTTTTTCCACAGTGCTTCCTGTTCCATTTTAAAAACATTGAATAGATTGTAATTTATTTTTTTGTTCTTAATTCATTTCAATCCACAAAATGAATTGAATTTTTCTACATAATTATTGAACTGGATTTCTACTTTGTCTGTTAGTATTTACTTTGATGGAAATAGATATCCTGCTTACTTAGTAATATTTTGTTATGAAAAGGGAAGGAAAATCTGACCCAGTTTGTTGAAATAAAGAATAGCATCTACTGAATATATTCCCAAATAAATTATTCATTTAAGCATAATACTATGAATTTCCATTCTAAAATGTCTTATATAATCCTCAATTGTGTGGTCATTAAAAATCCTGATGTTTTTCACATGCTAATTTATGTTTATATTTATTATAAAAACATATATTACCATAAAATTTAAATTAAAACCTTATAAAGTGATTCAAGGTTTGGAGAAAAGTTGGAAAATCTTTTGGATAATAGCTGGTTAATTTGTAAGGGAAAAAAATAGGGCAATAATCTATTTGTGTCCATCCAGTATGGAACAACCTCATTCTATATGTTTTTTCATGGTTTTCCATCAGGACAGAAAACATTCGTGTTGTAAATCCTGGAGGGTAAACCTCAGTAGTTATTAACATGCGCCACATATGATGATACTTACAATGTAAGTTTTTGTTTGAAATCTGGATCTGCCACTTGGTAACTGTGTGACCCTGGGCAATTTTTTTAACTATCCTGTGAGATGTAGGTAGTACTATCAAACTCACCAATTTGTATTTTAAGATTAAATGCAATCATGTCTAAAATATACCTAACACTGTGACTGGCTCATTATTTTTCCTTGTCAATGACTCTTAAGAAGAAAGTTTGAAAAGATTAGATGCAGAAAAACAGAACAAGGAAACAAAACTGTTCAAGTACTGCCAGTTCAAAAAACAGTGTCTGCTTAACGTTTGAATCATGTATTTTTCCTCAAATGATCTGAATGTTTAATAGTCTGTTTTGTGTATGTGTAGATATGCTCTTATATGTATTTATTTTTTCATATATACATTAAAAACTATAAAATTTTATACATATATAATTTACAATATTATTTCACTTTGTTCTGTTCCCCCCATACACTGGAAGTGATTTAAATGTTATACACAAATGTACCCATATTAAAAAATACACATATAGAACACAAAATACACACATACATAAAAATACATACACACATATCTTACCACTGTTTGGGAATTGGAGAAGACCTGATAAAAGCAGAAGTGATAATCTTTCCATGCTAGTGTGTTATAAATATATAGAAACATGAAAACCATGGAAACACTACCGTGGCTGAAATCTGCAGGACAAAACAGAAATCTTTTATTTCAGGTCTGCATGAGCATGCACACACACATGCTAACACTCTTATATTTCATGACACACACTTCTATGTGTTCATAATGGTGTCTTCACATGTCCAAATTCTTCTTAAAACCAAATGCAGTTTAAAAGCAAGACTTTTCTATTGGCTAAAACTCAGGAATGCTAGCATTCAGATTTTATACTTTATCTTAAATGAAATAAGAGAAACTAAGGCCTGACTGCAATCCATGAGCAATCCAGCACTTGAACACATAGCTAAAAGGAAAATCAACCCATTTGCAGTTGTCTGGCTAGAGTCAGTGTTCCAAGAAGTTATACTTTTATGGGTAAGAATATTCATAAAAAAGAGGTACTAGTAGAAGATAAAAACATTTTCCTTTGAAATAATGAAAATTATTATTTTTTATTAATGTTTATAAATAATAAGAAATAATATTTTTAAACCTAAAACTCTGGTCTCAAAGATAAACCAAACCAAAATTACAGCAGCAACTGTGCAATAGAAGCATAGCTTTCAGACATTCTTTTTAAAATACTTGTAACAAGTTTACTTTTCTTTTATATTTCTTTTTTTAACTTTTAGAACATAGAAAAGCAAATGCAATTATTGGGTTTGGTGAATATTCATCAGAGATTTCTTTATGCTTTAGAATCAACAAATTTGGAATCATGTAAGATAAAATAAGAATTCTTAAAAATGTCAAGTTAACAATATAAGTAATCACAAAATTAAAGGAATTAAAGAGAATTTGGGTTGCAATCCTTATTAAAGAGTTACATGGGAACAAGTATTTTAAAAAGTTACATGGGAACAAGTATTTTTCCAATTGTTTTGACACACATCAGAAAACAAACACTGGCATCTGTAAGTATTTTTCAAAATCTATATTGTTTGTTCATTTTTTAAAAAGTGACTGAAAAATTACTATAAAAATACATTATGCACATAAAAATGTGCAAAACCATGAACATTTAAATTAATACTAATGAGATAAACTATCTGCCTATTTCAGTTCACAACAGCTGCACATATTTTAAATGGCTCAATTAAAGTTTATTCAGTCTAGATAATTGATCCAATGTGGAGAATGATGTCAGCATTAGATATTTTATAAAATAGCATTTAAAATGAAACTTAAAAAATTATTCAGGGAGTATTTTTGAGGAACAAAAGGAGCTATTCAAATGTATCTAAATAAGTGGAAAATACACACCACTTTTCACATTCTAAATAATGTATTTCTCAATTATGAAATATCTTACATATATATGTTCATATTTTCTTTCCATTTTCAGGTTTTAAGAGTGACTCATTTGCTTTTAATTTTCCTGTGTTAACATACTTACTTTTGTATAGTCTATCTTCTTTATGTTGCTTTTGTACCAAAAATCACGAATTTGCTAAAAATAGACACTTGCATCTGCAGAACCAAAGCAGACTGTGGATTCATTGAAAGTGAAATCTACAAAGCAAATGTAGACAGGTGAATGACGATATACTTAGACATATATGCGCGTTATTCACACATATATATGTTAGCAACTGAGTAACTGTACAAATTATAGTTTTGTTTGCACCATTTATCTTTTACTACATAAGATCTGATGTTTTCTATATTATAAGTATACAGTATAAATATATAATGGAAGTATAAATATGTAAATTTTGTATCAGTAATATCTGAATATAGAATCAAAACTAAGAAATACTTTCAAATAAAAAGCCTTTGATTTATTTTTATATACTTATTAATTTAATCCTATTCTAAGGGCAAATTATGGAAAAGTAAATCTGCATGTGGGTATTTATGAATTGTATGTATTTTCTCTGAAAATCTGAAGCTCCACTAACACACTAAAGAGGGAGTGGAAAGAACTTGTCACAATCATTTTTATTGAAGGAGTTAGTGATCTACTTAACTTAGCTGCCAAACACTGAATGCATCTTTAGTTTTCCTGGATAGAATCCCTTTTCTTTCTTCATTGTCTTTCATTTTGATCCATTCAGGGTTATTGGTGGTTAGAGAGTATTTCTGACTGGGATGTGTCCCCCACTGCCATTGCCAGTGGCTGGCCTGTATCCTATGAATAGAACTTGTGAACTATGTCATTCTCCATATACCCTGCTTTCATTTTTGACTGTGCATCAGCTTTCTGGGCCTGCAGGGGTACTACACCACAGAACTGAGTCGAAGCTCTGCTGTCATTTTCATATGCCTTGGCAACTGCAAAGAGAAACCAAAATATTTTTCTTATGGTTTTCTACAAAAAAAAAAAAAAAAAAAAAAAAAAAAGTCAAAGAAAACAGAAAAGAATATAAGATTAGTTCCAAATTTAAAAAATCTACAAATTAAAAATAGTCTGTAGATACACTATGACAATGTGTTAAATTTTACTTATGACAATGATATTCAAAGCGTTGTTAATCTGCACTAACATCAATCAGGAGATATTTTGCATGCTTAGTAATTACTAACTAAAGAGTAATGAAGAGAGACACAGTGCATTTTCCTTTTACGAAGTTCTAATTCCCCAAGAAAATTCTGAGAAAAGTATGTTATCTTTTCTAAGTTATAAAAAAGAAATTTTAACATATATAATAGCTTTAATAAAAAGTAAAGTATTTTTTTAGCTAATGCTCATAGCTTTTCTAGGTGAGTATGCAAAAAGTTAACTTAATTAGCATAGTATAAGTTAAAGAGGAAAATTTTTAAAAAATGTAACTAGATATTTGGGGTCCTTTTATCTTGTAGAGAAGGAAAAGCATGTATGTGAGATCATTCCACCTCTAAATGATTATTATAACACCATCTTTATCATTGTCTTTTGTAGCAAATCTCATCTACATTTAATCTACACCAAAATTAATTTAACCACCTACATATTCACAGAGCATTTATTCTCACACAAAATTTAATTTTTATGGAAATCATTAAAGGTATGTTTTATACATATCTATGAATATACACCTGTACATACACACATGTAGTTCATTATTCTTGACTGTGAGGGCTTATGACTATTGACGTTGTCAATTTTTATCTCATTACTCATCACTGCTTACTGTGGGTGCTAATAGTATATTTCCATGGAGTTTATGTGTGCTGTAATGTAAATTCTGACATTGCTAGTGTCAGTCACTAATCTACCTCATTCAGTTCATGTCAAGATGATACTTCACAATGTTCAACAACTGTCATATCAGCTTTAAATAGATTGACATTTTCTCAACTTTACAATTAATTTTTTTGTTTAGAACCTAGATATTTTTAAAAATAATTTGAGCAAATAAACTTATTAAAATATATTTAAAGCAATTGCTGATTTAAAATATCCCCCCAAAAAATCGAGCCCAAAGAATAATAATTCTAAATGAATAATATATTGTTATAAAAAGAAAATTGATTAAAATTTTCATTTTGAATAATTGAAGAATTAGAGGTTTAGAGACTTTTAAATTTTACTTTAAGAGCATTTCAAAGGTAAATTTTATAATGTTTAAAAATACATAATTTAATTGGGATGGCAGTGTTTTAAGTCAAACCTTTTTGGAGTTATACATTCTGACCATTTGGATGCACTCTTTATTTTTTTTTTCTATACATATGTCCTTCAATTTTTTTTCTTTCCGTCTTTGTAGTCTCCTCTTCCTTCACTAGTAAGATTGTAGTCTCTTTTAGTAAGATAATTTTTTTTTTTTTTTACATTCTCTCTCCATACCTTTACCCATGCCTCTCCTTGACCTGTTCTCTATTTGATTCCCCTGTCATCTGTTCAATTGACCTTACCCAAGCCAGTAAATATTGGTTAAATCATATTCCTCTTTTTCTCTTTCATCTTCAAAAATGACCAGCCCTTCACAAAACATGTCAGGACATTTTTTTCTCTTCCTTTTTTCTGTTCTTTTATAATTCTCATTCCTCTGACCTGTTCCAACTTCCATATTGTTCTTTTTATTCCCATTGTTTCAAATGGGAATCTTCTATGTTTTTTCAAACATTCTCAAAGGTCACTGGATTCTAGTTTAAAAAACAAAAATTCTGAATATGTGTTATGGCAGTTCTTTGATATTTAAACAATAACCTAAGAAACTATTTGAATGACAGAATAACTGAATTCTTTTGATAACCAAACATTATAATAAAAACATTTTACTATTTTGAAATAATAAAATACTTTGAACATAGTGGAATATTCTGAAAGCAAATGAATAAAACCTGTTGAGTCCTTCACATAAAAGATAATTTACTTTATGTATAAAGAAGATCAGGTAAACTATAAATAAAAGATGATGAGATTTCCAGGACAAGATGAGGGCAGTTTCTAAGGCAGCTAGATTGAGAGGAAGAATGTCCTCCTTTTTGCATCTGTAAAGGGAAATTATAATAAAAGTCTCCTCAAACACATAAAGTAATAACATAGTCAATTTCCAAACCCATGCTTTGTGTATCTGTGTGTACATATATCTATGATATACAAACTATATGGAATATAATACAAGCACCTAACAGGTGAACACCTTCTTAACTTCTCTTTCTGCTCCAGCCTTTTCTCATAAGAATCCAATTGTTGCTTACATGCAACTTGAGTATACTCCTAAACTTTCAATAGTATCCTCCACACCTGTAATGTAAGTTCATTTTAAAAATTATTCCACAATTTGTCTCAAATTTGTGTTTCTGACCTAATACTCCCATAAAGCACATAACATGTCCTTGTGACTCCAGGAATACACCCTCTGAACTCTCTGCCATACTCCAGGAATACACCCTCTCAACTCTCTGCCATTGTGCCTACCCTGCCCACCAGAGTTCTGTATTCTTCTCTCAGCTTAGTTGTATCCAAAATCTGCCTCCTTTAAGAATTGGCTTCTTGAAATTTTAGATTCAGATACATTGAAGTGATGCATTCTTCCCCTGAACTTTAAAAGTGCATTTGTTGTTTGCTGGTCGTGGGCACGTGCTTATATCTCAGCGGCTCCAGAGACTGAGGCAGGAAAATTGCAAGTTCAAAGACAACCTTGGAAACTTAGTGCGGTCCTAAGCCTTAGGGAGATGTTGTCTCAAACTATAACACAAAAAGGGCTGGGTATGTGGCTCAGTAGTTAAGCACCCTGATTTAATATCTGGCAGCAAAAGAAAAATGAAAAGTGCATTTTTTATACTAGTTTTCTGTTTGTGTGGAGGGTTTTGTGTGTACATTTAATTTGCACTGTCACAATCTAGGTGACACTATCAGTTGCTTAAGTGAAAAGAACCTTCTGCCTGATTGATCCTGATATCCATCCCTCTACTTCTGAGCTATATCCCCAATGCCATAGTTCTCTATTTAAGAACATGCTTATAGAATAGAAGGAAGACCTGTGTTTGCAAGGAATGTCTGTCAGAAGAATAAAGTCCTGGGGCTGGGGATGTGGCTCAAGTGGTAGCGCGCTTGCCTGGAATGCATGCGGCCTGGGTTCGATCCTCAGCACCACATACAAACAAAGATAAAAAAATAAATATTAAGAAAAATTCTCAAAAAAAAAAAAAAAAAAACAGAAGAAGAATAAAGTTCTGAAGAACAATTCACTTATCTTTCTATGGAAATGAATTGATCCATCATTAAATCTCATTCAGGTTTCCCCCACTCCTAAAATCTATCCATGTCTTCCTTTGATTAACTTCATCAGGGCTACAGTTTCTGGTCACTTGGAAATGGACTAGACATCTCTTCCTTGGTGCCTGATCTTTATCAAGCAAGGTGTGGTGTTCCATTATGTGGGTCTACTCCACTCATCCTTTCAATCCAGGTGATGATTTCTTTTCTCCATCCTGCTGCTGGTACAAAATCTAGGTTCCCTATGGAATAACAGGAACTGTGCATAGGGGATGCTGTTGAGAGAAAATATACATGACTTTTTACATTCCCTTGTAATCCATGGTCAGATATAAAAGATGTATCCAGGAGAGGATGAGATTTAGGTATTACTGCTACTCTTGAATATAAATGCTCAATTTTGAGGATCTGCACTTGTGACTCTTCAGAACTTGGCTGATGAATTGGAATCTTATTTCCTATGTATTTATCAGGCCACCTCTTTTCGGATTTTGTTTTGCCTTTATTCACCAAACTTGACTCTACTTTTATCCTGAGGTTCTATTACAGTTAATGTCAGAAAATAAATAAAAATAAAAATAGAAAAGATTCTGCTGTTATTGTCCATGCTATAAACCCATTCTTCCACCAGGAGCACAAGGTTTCTAGAATGTTGCAGCCTGCTACTTTGAGACAAGGCTACTCCCTCTACACTGCCCCACCAGACAAGAGGACGTTCTTTCCATTTTTCATACAGACAACCTGATGGCATGCTTTTCCCTTACCCCCAGTATTTTATGAAACTATATTTTTAAAACCCTAATAGAAGCTATATTTTAATTACAATAATTTTGCATTGCCCACATAGTTTCTCTAGATGGAATTTCATCAACTTCACCTTGTCACACTTGGACTGAAAAAGAATAAATTTAATTCGAATTCTTCCTATTGATCCACATTGTTAGCTAATATTTCTATAATGGTTCTAGTTGATACCTTTCTCATATCTGTTATAATTTTCTTTTTATTAAGTTCTAAGCATGATGAAGGCATCATGTCCCCCTTTTTCTGCCATCTCTTTTATAAGGAACATTTGGGGAACCAAAAATGTGATCACTTCCTATTGCATCTTATTTCTTTGTTAAAATTTAGTATAAATTACCAAAAAGTTATACAAATCACAGTTACTCCTGCCTTCACTTTCTGAATGTGAAATTTGACACATGGGACTAAGGGCCATTCACTGCATTGGTTAAACAGCTTTGAAAAAGGCTTCTGAGGTTGAGACACAGAAAATAGCATAACCTTATTTCAACTGCCATTTTATGTACCTGGGGAAAGTGACATTCAAATAGCCACCTTTGTCTCACTGATTCAAATGTGCCAGGCTATAATCATGAAAGTCACTGCTGCATGGTTCTTTCTTTTTTCATATTTTTTAGGATAAAAATTACAGGAAAAAGTGCTCTTTTTGCTAAAGGTAGTTAACCATGTAAGAAAATTAATTTCAATAAAGGAATTTCCAATGAAACATTTCTTAAAAGTTAAAGACAATGGAACTTATGTGGGGGGTATTTGAATAGCAATGTAAACTAAAAATGAAATTTCTTTTAAAAATACCCTTTGGGACTAAGTGATAATTACCCCAATCCATTTTCCCATGACCTCTTAAAAAGGGGGTTGTAACATGTTTGAAATATTCACTTCTAAATGTTTAATTCATACACTGACTGCCATGTGTTGATAAATGTTCTCCTAACCACTTCTGGTCATCGGGCCTAGAAGGGACCTGCAAAATGGCATATTGACTGTGCAGCCCAATATGAAAACTGACATTGGTGCCTCTGAAGAATTTTTGTCTAGGATAATAAAATAGATATTTTGCTTCTTAGGCTACTATAAAGCATTTCTATGATATTGAGTACTTAATGCAATTTTCCCCACTAGTAACATTTTAATCATGGGTCAAGTGATTTTCTGATATAGTTGATATTAACAGTGTATAAATATTATGCACCATTAAAGTACACCACCAATGCCATACTCCATAAATCATTAAGATCAACGATCAGAGATGACTAGTTTGCCTTTATCAAGAATGCAATATTAACCATGAATTTATCTGGACATGTCTACTTAAAATTGTAATGAAGTTCATGTAAGAATTTAAACGTGGAATTAAGACAATATAGATAATTCAAAACAAAAACACATTTATGGCTGACATTAATATAATCATGAAAAAAAGATGTGGATTTGGATACATTTGTATGTTATCTATGAATCCAACACGGTGTCTGTTTCTTTCTGCATTTTTAGTCACAACTACAGTCATTCACTGTGTCCATAGGTAGAACACAATATTCAATTTCTTCATGGCTTGCACTCAGTAAATAACACCTGGAAGAAATTTCTGTGACTTTCAAGTTTTGAGGAATCCAAGGCAAGTAGAAATTTGGGTAAATTGGTAAAAATATTATTCCTACTATATTTTGGAAAAATTATCCTTTGTAAAAATGTTTCATCTCTTTTGGTTTTGAGATGCTTCTTGACAGTTGAATGTTCATGCATAAATTTAATTAGTTCATTTTTTTCTGGAGTATTCTTGAGTTAAAGAAAATCCCTGATCATAAGAAATATAGTCTATGCTGATCATCCTAACTCCTGACTTCAGTGAGTGAAGCGCTCTAATAACAGTGTTGGGATTTCAGCATACAACAGATTCAGCAAAAGGTTTCACAGGCAACTTTAACAAGACTGCAGCATGGAGACATAGGTTTATCCTTTATTTGGGATGACAAAAACTTAAACATATCTTTCAGTACTGTCTCTTTTTTCTCACACGGATACACTGTATATCAGTAATCTGGACACCAAGTTATTTAAAGCTATTATTTAGTACCATAATAAGTAGTAATTTAAATACAAGGTAAAATCACCACATTGTCTTGTTTACTACTGATGTTAATTTTAAGCTGACGTTCAATGCTCCCAAAAAAGGCAGCCTATGATTTGTTATCATTAAACTGTCAACTCTGCCTTGAGTTAGAAATAGATTCACACTCCACTTTTTACAGCATATCACTTTATTTTCTATCAGTCAAAAAAAAAAAAAAATCCAGAATCGTTATAATTGTGTCTGTGCTATTTTTCTATTAACTGTTTCATGCATTTTTCCTGGCCTTTTAATTGCAGTTTAATAGTGGTCATTAACACATTAAGGGGTGTTAGAAGAACATTTGAAGTCCTCTTGACTTCTACCAAAGTTGACACTTCAATGCTAGAGTAATTTCAGCTATTCATTTATTTAATAGTGACCTATGCAAATGTGGAACCATGTCATTTTACAAATTGACTGTAATAATTAACTAGAAAGGCAGAGTAAAATGAAACAGGTTATAATTAGAATATAACTGCTATGGTATTACGTCAGCTAGAATAAAATAATCTCAAATGATTAAATTGGTTTCAATTATTAAGAATCAGTTTAATGTACCCACTGTTCTGATTTTTACATTTCTCTTTTTTTGTGTGTGCATTAGATGTCACCTCATACAATTTATGTATTTTATTCATCTTTGTAAAACAGGCATTACAGAAGTTTAATTAAGTAGTAAAAGACTTCACATTATTCTGCTGAATTTTAAATTAGTTGTAGAAACTAGTCGGAGTGCATGCTACATACTACTCAGGATCATTTCAATTAGCCATATCTATTAAACCACCCAATGTTCCTCTTACACAGTAAATACATGTAACATGTCACAAGCCATCAGAGTATGTATTTTAATCACATAATTATTAACAACTTTCCCCACTGGTTCTTGGATGCATCATCATCATCTATATCATTTTTTTTCTATGCAATACTGAGCCATTTTTCCAAAATCACCCCCACTTTTTAAAATTTATTTATTTTTATTTGTATCTCATACACATTTGGAGGCAGGACTGACCTCATGGGTGTGTAATCTTCAATTGCAGAGACTCTGCATTTACAAGAACCTGGAACTTGGTTTAATGTTTTGCTCTTAGTGAATTGAAATTCTTAAAATTATTTAACAAGGAGCCCTGTGCTTAAATTTTACATTGGGCCCTACTAATTATGTAGTCTGTCCTGCTTGAAGGATCTAGTAGCAAAGGCTAATGACTTGTTCACCTTTGGCCAACATTAAACATTTTGATATTCATTTACCTGATTATTAGGGCTTAGCTTTCCCTGATATTTAACTTCAGGGCACTTTCACATAGAACACTGTGTATAAAGAGGGCATCTACCCAGCCAATTAAATCACCAACAAACTTGGCAATGGATGGAGCCCAAGTCACTGCAGCCAGATCATTTCCAGGTACATGGACTGTGTTTTAGTTCACATCTTCATATTCCAGCATTAGCTTTAGCTTTTTCATTTCTTATCACAACAAAGAAGTTATACAACAATAGTGTTAAAGTCAAAAGAATATTTAAAATGTGTTCAAATTCAGGTCATTTGAGTAGTTGTGACACACTGCTAAGAAAAACTGGTTTCTATCCAACACATATCTCCAAATTCTGGATTGTCTTTTATCCTATAAGAATCTGAGACAAGATCTGGGTAGTTACAAATCCACTTATTTAATAAAGATGACCTTTGTAAGCCTCAATATGTGGCTACTCTCATTTCAATATCTAAAATTTTATATATGCCTAAAACACTGTTTTCGATGAGTGTATGTTTTTGAACATTTTGTTTCTCTCTTCTCTTACCCCTTCATCTATTCTCATCCATGCTGACAGCTGCAGTACCTTCATCAATAATTTTGGATGTGAAGTTAAGGGGTGTTTTTGTATCATTATCAACTAGAGTATTGGTTTTAAATGCATATCTTACTTCAGGTCTGATTAGTTATTTTACTTTTACTGTTATTTGTTTTTTAGTTTAGGAGTTCATTTGGAGGATATCATAATTATTTTATTATGTACCACTACACAACCTGGTAGGATGTTCAGCATGCCCATTTGGTTTTGCACCTTGAGGAAAACGCCAGGATAAGTCGAATTCTTATGGGATAAAACTCCAGAGTAAAGGTAGAACCTTCCTTCCTCCTCTCCCCAGGGTTCCAGCCTTTACCCACCCTGCAGTGCTTCAGAGTTATTTCTAATGGCAGAAGTCTAGTCAAACAAAAGGAGAACAAAAGGAAAACTATTATCCTGCCCAGGAAATGGTAATCTGACATCTGCAGATTCCTGGAAACGGCTTCATTACTAAGAATTATCCAAAACTAACTGAACAATGTTGAGGCTGGGTGAAAATTAGCACATACTTGTTATAAGGGGATTCAAAAAAATTATCCCCAAAGATTTTAGTCTTGATTTATAAGATCCCCAGTTAGGAACTGGGAAAGCCTTCAAGTCAAACTTCCCATTATCTAAATACTTCTCTTTATAGCACTTGGAGACCAAAGCACTATCTTCCTTCTGTCTGCTGTAACTGGTCAGTTCAATAAACTGTATCAATTTAACAACATTTTAATGACAATAATCTTTTTGCATCTTTTTAGCAAGCAAGCAAAAATAACTTTTTTGAGGAATTTGACTCTTCTTTCATCTGTTTAGGCGGTATATTGAGTCAAAGGTACAATATACTAAGGGCATTGTAAGGTCAAATGTGTAAAAAGAGAAAATAGTTATTCTAAAAAGAATAGCAATAATTTCTTTTCTAAAAAACCACTTAGAATTTGAAAGAGTGCCTTGAGCTTCAAAATCACTTCTATTTTTTTCCAAATGAAATTAGGGTTCTTTATTATAATGTAATTGTAATTAATATTGTGCAGTTGTAATAATATAATTATTATTAATTACATTTTGCAAATGTAATTAAAATCCATTGCTTGGAACAAAGGCAATCCCTGGATTACAATTATCTGTATTTCCAAAAGAAACAATTAATATGGCAGGTTTCAGTTGCATAGTACAAATAACCAGATACTGTATGTCTTATAACTATTAATTCACATATCTAGAACATTAGTAAACACAGGTAATACATGCACATTTTATTCTAGAAAGCATATTTTAATACATTCGTAATTTAGTTGGTAATAAAAAAACTCTGTTCATTTAGATTCTTTTCTATATTTATGTGTGACATCTTGAATGACACATATTTAACTTTCCAGAATCATATATATCATAATATATCACAAACAGCATCATTAACATTTCAAATAGGGGTTACTTCTGTATTCATGAGTTAGAATTTAATAGTAGATTAAATGTAATTGCAAGTGCATACTCATAATAATGTTACAGAGTTGTCAATTAAATGTTATTAATGGGTGGTTAAATTTTCTATGAGTTCAGAGACAATGTCAAATTTCAAATTTCAAGGTTTACATTAAAATCACCCATGTGATTTATTCTGCTTTTTTTAAACCTCTGTTTGGTCAGCAGAAAAATGGGCTGAATATAGTCTCATTTATTCTAAAGAAATGAAAAAATTAGGGACACTCTTCAAGATTAATAGCAAAGTGTAAAAAATTGAAACTTAGAATTACTGATTGCAGAATGCTTAACTGTCATTTCTATAAAAACTGATGCAAAAAATACTGGACCAATCGAGGGGGGAGGGAATATGACAAACTACAGAGCAGGCTCTCTCTTCTTCTCCCTCTCTTCTTCCTCCTCTTCTTCTCTCCCTCTCTTTCTTCCTTTATATGTCTTCTCTAGCTTTCACTGTGCCTTTAATGATCCCTATTAAGGTGTTCGTTCTTAAAGAAGGTATCATTACACAAAAGATATTCATATTGATGGAGTGCCACAAGCCATTTTACTTCAAGTTTCTTTTTTTATTAAAATATAGATTTCTTATTAAGAACTAAAGTAAAAAAATCTTAATAAATATACCTAGCTTAATTGATGTTACCATAATGTTTTGTAAACAGAAATGGTCCAACAACCAAACAGCTAAAAATAAATATTTAAAATTTTCATTCAGGTTCCCCAAATGGCAAATTCTAGACAAATGGGAAGGGTATAGAAATCCCTTGTCCTTGTAGCTATCGTATTAAATTTATTTCAAAAGTATGGCAATTGCTTTCAGAGATTTTTCTCCTCTAAGGTGTGAAAGGATCACCACCCAGCCCAGCATGGGTGATACTGTCACTTCTAACACCATTCACTCTGTTATGTAGATTTTTATTGATCAATTCGTTTTTAAAATTGGTTTCTTCCCCTTTAAGGTAAGCTCACTACATAAATTCTCTACAACAAAAGAAATTCAGTGGATGTGGTAGTGCACACCTGTAATCCCTGCAACTTGGGAGATCAGGGCAGGGAGATCATTAGAGACTAGCCACACAACTTAGCAAGGCCCTAAGCAAATTAGTGAGACTCTGTCTCAAGATGTAAATGAAAAGGGCTGGGGATGTGGCTCAGTGGTTCAGTACCCTGGGTTCAATTTCTGGTACAAAAAACACAACAAGCAAACAAACAAAAAAAAAAACACCACCACTACAACAAAAAAACAATCTGAGAACTCACCTAGCAAAAGAGAATTTCTTTACTTTAGAACACTTTGAATGTTGGGGAGTTGATTGTGAATAATATATAAATAAGTTTATATAAATAAAAATACTCCTGCAGGTTTATGATATTCCTTCTATTTTTCTCATCTGATTTTTTTTATCATGTCTCTCTCTGTTAGCTAGTAAGTGAGTTTGGTCACTCCCCTCTTGGCCCCCACTAACAAAACCTGGACCTAGAATGTGGATGTGCTCCATCACCTTTGCACTAGTGACACATGGGGCTTATGTTCACTGGGTAAGTAACTACCCTCACATCTATTGACTGTCAAATGAAAGACAAGTGGCACTGTCCCAGGGTACCAAATGCAATATTTGGATAATTGTGCTAGAGCCGATAAACTTGACCTCTTTGCTGCGGGACATAAAATACAGGAGGTGGGTGGAGTGGCTGAACAGTAATCATGTCCTACCTGTTACTGGCCAACAATGGAAAGCAGAGAAGCCTCCAACCTGAGCTTGGCCTACTTTGAGGACAGCGTGTGGATCTCTTCAGAGAAATAAGGAACCCATAGTTTCTATTCACCAGGCCTACTTTATGATAATTTTAATTGTGAGGCAAAAATATAATTGTCTCAGCTCTATCTGGGTTTTATTATTTTATCTTTTACTAACACAGTAGTTTCTTACTTTCCTTATGTTGAAGGAATATTTTTATTAACATCAAGGATTCAGAAATCCTTACTGGTTATGAAGGAGTCTGTGATTTTTTTCCAAACAACTCCCTCAAAAACATGAATCCAGCAAAAGAAGAATTCATTGCTCACAGCAACAGCAGTACCTGTAGTCCACATCTACACCAACTACCCAAGTTCAGTTTTCCACAGGGTGATGGGAAGACAGCCAGATGATTTGTGTGCATGCAGTTAGAGAAGAATTCTGAACTTAAGGAACCCACGTCTTTTATGAAAAGAAGTAAGAATACCTGATTTTGCCACAGAGGGAGACATAATTTTTATTGTAATGGAGAGAAAATTTTTGCTCCAGGTAGATATGATACCTTTATCTTTAAAGTTGTTCATTTTATAAACAATCTTCAAAAGATAGTATGGATCTGAACTACTTACAACCCAAAACACAAGAGACCCTGGAGATTGCTTTACAACACTATTATTTTCTTCTTTGATATGTAAATATTTGTCCCATCTCTTCCCAATTTTCATACTTTCTAACTACTTTACACTGTTGTGTATTTCTCAGCACTGACTTTTTGGCTGTATTATGTCTCTTTTTAGCAAGAAATATAAAACAATATGCTATATAGTAGTTTTTTTTAATAAAAATAAAATATTATGATTCCAAAATACATATGTGTACATATTAAATTATATTCTATGATGCAGTGTTTTGTGCACAGTATGCACATAACAATGAAAACTAACATATTAAATTACACTGTATTTTATGTAGCATGAAGAATATTTTCTTCACTATGGGTGCTCCCCATCAAATCCCATGCAAAAACATTTCATGACTAAGACAATGAAATTAAAAGACTTCTCACAAAGAAACATTGAAAGTGTAATTCATGCAATGATAATATTTTTTGTTGACTATGGTGGAAAAATTACAAGAAATATAAACAAATTTAGCTTTTGTGGTAAGTTCTTCCAAATTAAATTTATCAGCAACTTAACTACAGAAATATAACTAAAGTTAGTTTTGAAGACATGCTCATGCTAAGATGAACCTCCTATGTTATAGATACAGCATCTTGTTCCCTTGTGAGATGATTATAGAGGAGAGAAGCAATTGAAGAGAAATCAAGGTTATAATGGCATCTGAAAGTCCAAGAATGCTGGTTTCCAGGTTGAAGGTGAAAACAGAACCTCTTTAAAAAGTCCCATTACAGGTACAGTTATGATACTCTGAGTGCAAAGGGTTGTAGTTGTATTTTATGAGTTGAACAGCAGGGGCTAAGGCAGGTTTTGATTTTGGTGTCCTGCACTCATGCTACTCCTTTTCCTTTCTAAATCATGTTAAATTACTTAATTGGTTATGTAATTAAAAGAATCACAATGTGTCAGAATTAAATGCAATTTTAAGTGATTACATAAATGAAATAATTTGTACTGTTACATTTCATAAGCAAAGCAATTGAAAATGAAATATTTTAAGTATTGTTAATGTTAAATTACTTGGGATTTTTGTAACAAATAACTCAGATTTCCAAAGCTTCTTTTCTAAAGTAAACGTAAATTCTTGCCTTCATGTCTTGATCAGCTATGACTAAATAAAATTCTTATATGTTCTGACAAAAAACTATTTTTGATACCATAAGAGGGTTTATAGATTTGAACAAAGGCTTTTCTGGCTGGGTTATCATGCTCTTACATTTCAAAATATAATGGTATATATTTATTGAATGTTCATTATCCTTTTTCTTTATAGATGTCTACAATAGAATTTGGATAATACTGTTAAGTCTCTTCATCAATTTGAGTCACCAGTTAATGCAGAAGTCAAAGGTAAATACAGGGCCATAGAAGATTGAAAAGGACTGGCCTTACTAATTTTGATACACACACATACACACACACATGCACACATACACACACACCACCATCACAAAGGTGTTTGAAATTTCCATTACTCAAAGAGGCTCACTCATATCCTTTTGAATCCAATTACCTTTCTCCAACTTCTGGTCTCAGGTAACCACTGATCTAATTTTGGAAACTATAGATTATTTTGATTGTTCTAAACTTTCATATAATGAAATATTATATGCATATTTTTGTCTGCATTTTTTGCTCATCCTGACCTTATTTTTTAAAAAATTCATTCAAGTTGTTGGGCTAACTAGTAATTAATCTTTTATTTTTTGATCACTGAGTATATTCCCTTATATGTTATATAAATATACAAAAATTCTTTACAAAACCATTTACTTTTTGATGGATGTCTGGGAGGTTTACAATGTGAGGCAATTTGAACAAATATGTTTATGAACATTTAAGCATATGTCTTTTTGTGTACTTGTATATTTAGAAATTTATAGCAAATAACTAGAAATGGAACTCTTGAATTACATGGCATGTATTTTAGTCAGCATCTTTTAATGTATGAAAATACCTGGGACAGTCAACTTAAAAAGAAGAAACTTTTATTTTATCTCATGATATGAGAAGTTCTATTCTATGATCAGTTGGCCCTTTTGCTTTGGGCCTGTGGTATAGCTGAATATCATGGCAGAATATCATTGATTTAATCTGTTTTTTTTTAATTTAAATCAAATCTTAGGACATAATAAAATTGGGCCTTAATTTTTAATTCCATTTGTGTAGATCATCTATGTTTAATGTAATTATTAATACAATTGAATTTACAATATTTTAATTATTTTCTATTGATGCACCTACTCTTTGCTCTTTTTTTTAGCAATTTCATGACATGACTTGTATTGATTATTTTCAGTAATTTATCCTATATCCACTATCATTTTTAACTTAGAGTTCATCTCTGAGTATAATACACTATATAACATGAAATCTTTTTATTCTATTCCTCTTCTCTTCTGTGTATTGTCATGCATTTTACTTTTCTATACATTATTAATAGTAAATAATCTTTTAAGGCAACTTAAGATGAGAGAAAAAATACCTTTTTGTATTTCCCAGCATATTTATCATTCTTTATGGTAAATGTGTCTCCATTCCCTTCATGTAAATCCATTTCTAATTTGTATTGTTTTCCTTCAACTTAAAAAACTTTGTCTTTTCATGTTGTTGCTGCATTACATATTCACTGGAAATAATTATTTCAGCTATAATTAGCTGAAATTGTTTTATTTTTTCCTGTATTTTGAATGATAAAAATTCACTATTTACAGAATTCCAGGCTGATGAGTTTGTTTTTCTACATTTTTGGCACACTAATTGTATCACGTTGCATTATGTACTAACTTACTATGTTCTGCAGTGGATGTCAGTAGTATTTATTACATATGATACCTGATGTCATCCCAAGGTTGCTGAGAATATTTGTATGTTTTGTTTTATTTTCTGTCCTTCATTTTGTATAGTTTCCCATGCTTTCTCCTCATGTTCAACAATCTTTAGCCTGTCAAATCTACTGCATATTCAGTGAATATTTTATTTCCAATATTACAATTATGTTTGAGTTAATAAATTCCATTTGGTTCCTGTACTCTCTTTCATTCCTCTCTTTTTGATACACGTTTTTCATTTTTTTTTCTTTTTTCTTTGGTGGAAATTGAACCCAAGATCCCATGCATGCTAGGCAAGTAATCACAAATGAACTACACCCACACCTTCATTTTAGTTCTTAAATACAGTCATAGTGGTTGTTTTAAACTCCTTCTCAATTAATTCTGCCATCTATGTCCATTTTTTGATCTCTGTAATGAATGATTCTTTTCTGTTTGTCATGCTTTCTTGTTTTTTCATATGTCTAGTAATTTTTTATTGGATGCTAGACACTACAAATATTATGTTATGAAGTTTCTAGATTTTTTGTTTCCTTTAAAAAGCAATGATTATTGTATTAATAGATGGTTAAATCATCTTATTTATCAGTTTTATAATTTTTAGGGTTATTTTTATTTATTTTGTGGCATACATAGTATGGTTTTTACTCTATTCTGGTGCTGGTGCAGCCTTATTACTGGAAATACTATCAAAATCCTAAACATTCATTGAGGTCTCGCTACTCTGACTGGCTAAAATTTAAACGTATATCAGCCCTGTGTGAGTTCTTGGAATTTAAAAAAAAAATTATAACCCTTAATAGTGGTTTATTTCCTAATAATTATTTGCTAAGCCTCAAGGCATATCACAGTAGGATATGTACACTATCAAATTTCGGGTGGGGGGTGGGGACTAGAACTTCTGTGGAGTTTGGAGACATTTCTTTGTCTCTTCTCCCTGATATTTATGTCAGCCAAATTCCATTCAGTTCAGCTGCAAAAGCTATGAAATTTAGATCTTCAACTTTTCAAGGCTGTTGTAATTTGTTTTGGTTCCCCAACAAAAATAGCTTCCTTAAATCCAAAGTTTGGGATATCACACAATGTGCTTCATTTATTTCTTTTTTTCCAATGATCACAGTCCTGAGCTACCAAAGTGTAATGTTTGAAAATAGTTGCTATATGTTATGTCCGGTTTTCTAATGGTTTACAATGGGATACTGTCTTTGAGCAATTACTTCCTTAAGGTCAGAAGTAAAGTTGTGAATTTAAAAAATGTCCATAATTTAAGTGCAGTGAAACTAAGTTTTGCAGAATATTAAGTGAATGTCATATTTCACAATAATCAGTTTTGAGGAAAACTAAAGAAAGTATTAATGAAAGGAACTGTAGCATCTGATGGATGAGATCAGTTTACTAGCTAATCTATGGCATAAGCATTGTTGCTATCTCCTGTATGCATGTAACATCATTCTAAGTATGAACAATTCTCTGGATTTTAAATTTCTCCCTTGAGACTTCCCATACCCTCAAACAATCAAGAAATGAGAGTGAAATATTCCCAAGTTTATTTGTTGGCTTAAGAAAACTATTTTTGGACTTTTCATGATATGGAAGCCCCAAATGGTGACATCATGACAAATCCAAAAAGAAAATAAACAAAAACAAGAATGAAGACAAATACCAAATACAGAAGCCATAATTTCTGTGAAGAAGATTACAGAAATGATGAACTATGCAATTCATATGGAACAAAAAAAAAGGAAAATGATTTTTTTAAAAAAGAAGAAAAAAGGAAACAATCTAACCAAGATATTCAGAAGTAAATTGCTTAGCTACAAAATTCCATTCATTTCATTTGTGAAACATCCACACTGTGTGATTTGAAGCTCCCTATAGAGAGAAGTGAGAGAAGATTCGGGTTTATAGAAAGGAAGGAAGGTCAGATGTGGCAGAAAGAACACGAGAGAAGCTTAAATGTAATAAGTGCAAAGGAAGTTCTGGGAATGAAAACAAAACCAGTTTGGCTACAGTGAGGGGGAGTTCTATAAAATAAGCCTGGAAAATATAAAATAAATTGAGGCCAGATTATATAGGCTTTTGAATTCCAGGCTGAGGATTTGCTGTTCTTTTTGGTTAAAAATGGGGAGTCACTGAAGGTTTTTGACTAGGGGAGTGAACTGACCTTTGGGTCAATTACTCTGTCTGCAATGTGTAAAGTAGATTGGAAGAGGGAGAGAATAAAAGTGAAGAGACACCCTGGGAGGCTATTGAATTAGATCAGGTGACATGCAATGAAAACCTGAACTATGAGAGAGAGTAGCAGTAGGACTGGGAAGAAAAGGATGAATTCAAGATATCTTTCATGGGTCAAATCTGTTGGGTTTAGTAACTAATGAGATCTGAGAGAACTGTTAAAAAAGATTTCTGAGATTTTTAAACCTGAGTCACTGAGAAAGTAGGGGAATCAGGAAGAAAAGCAGGTGTGGGTGTTTGTGTGTATATGTGTGTGGGGGGGTGTTGGTAGTGGTGTTTTTTTGTGGTAATGCCACTTTAGTGGGTAGTAGTTATTGAGATGGGCTTTGAAATTATGTTCTTATAAGTAGTGGAAGGTAGCAGTTTTCAGGGGAAAAATAGTACAATTAAATTCTAGAGTTAGAAGGTCTGCACTTAGCTCATAGTTGGTCCTCAATAAATGTTGACTGACCCAATTCTAATGATCTCCATTTGATATTTTTAATTCAATTGTTCAATAGATTTCATACTTAACAAGTATTATGTGCCAGGAACTGGCTTAGTTGTCGGGCAATATGGCTTTCAGTAGAAATGATGTCTACTTGATGGAGAAACTAGTACAGTGGCAAACTGACAATCATATGATTCATTTAAAATAAACAATAATATTTATTACTTTAGATAAAGTACCTATTGATGTGGAAGAAGACAGCAGTGATCCTCCCAAGTACAGGATGTTTCAAGGAAGTTTTCTTAAGTGAACATGTGACTGAAAAAGCTAAATAAGGAATGAAAGTGCAAAGAGTTAGGGGACTTCAGGGAGAGGGGACTCCGGATGTAAAAGGTGACAAAATTTGAATCTTTCCAGAAACAAAAATAAGTTTGTTATGTCTGAATCTTAAAAGGACTAACAAAGGAAGGTACAGAGAGGAATGGACCAATTTGTAAATGTCTTTTCCACCTTTTAATGAAGCGTGGGATTTGCCTTAACATAGTGGGAATCCATTGAAAGGTTTTATGGCAGAGTAAACACCAGGATCAAATTTTCCTGGCTTATTATCTATCCACTCTGAGCTAAAATATCTACTGGGTCCACAGGAGTCTACACACAAACAAATAAAGTAGTGGAATGAGATCTCTAATTGTTTAAAATGCTACATATACAAGTTTATACTTACTAGACAAATATATGATAGGAACATAGGTAAGAACGCAATTAATATTGTTTGTAAAGAGGGAAATGTTAAAGAAGATCTGAGAAAAGATCTTTTTGAGATGGGCCTGGAACATTCAGTAGACCCTTCAAATAAATCGTTTAAATAAATCCTCAAAGAAAATTTCACTTGCAACTTTCAAAATCTCTCATCTGTGTCTAATTACTGGTTTTCTGCTACCAATCTATTCATATTGTTTGTTTTTATTTATCTTTAGTGTTAATGTAAGTTGGTTGAAGTAAGTAAGTATTTTGTGTATGTATTAAAAAAGATACCTTGTCCAACCACCAATGCATTCAAGGCACAAATATTTACTCAACACAGTAGTAAGTAAATATTTCAATACATTAACAACTGACTCAGTTTTGCCAGGAAGTATGTCTTTTCTGATTTTAGCACTAAAAGTAATCTCTATTTCCTCTCTCTTCCTCCGGTGGTTTGGTAATTTCCGTGACAGATTTTAGAACTCATTCTTCTACTTCCCCTGCACCCTTGCATTTAGGCTGTCCATTAGATTGAATTCAATAAAATAACTCAATGGAATATTCCAGACATGGCCCAAAAAGGTCCTACAAGAATGTTCACAATTTTCACTCTTCATTCATTGGCATACAGAGTGCATAAGTTCCAAAGAAGGAACCCAGGGAAAGGCCAAAAGATGGGAGGAGGTTGGGTGGTGGAGTAATTGCTTAGATGACAGCTATCCAGAGGCCACTCAGCCCTTCTCAGTCTATGGGGCAGAGAGAAAGAGACTGATATTAGGTTCAAGCCACTGAAATTTGAAAGATGTTTGTGACTGCAGCTAATGCTCATTAGTTTGACTAATAAAGTCCTATGTGACTTTTCTCATTGCCTCTAGGAATTTGAGCACTGCCTGAGGCCTTTGGTCCCCTGTGACCTCATTGCCAGAACTCTGAGATTATCCTCCACTAAAGACAAAATACCTTCCCTGTACAGAGTCAATAACAATGTCAGTGCTAATTCTTAGGAACCTTGCTTACATCTTAAGGAACAGAGACAAATTGTTAATGTCATTTACCAATTATTCCAACTAATGTTTCTTGAGCAGATGTTGAGTTAGGTGATGTGGTCCTTTCTACCTTACTGTATAAGACATCAGTAACTTTCTGGCTTAGATATTCTTATACTACCAGGGAATCTTAAAAGAAATACCTCTTAAGGCAAATGAGGCTTAAAACATAGCACTAATTTTTGTAGTTACACAATATTTTTTGATTAAAGACACTTATTAAAGAGAAATGATTACTCAATAATATATGGTTATAAATTTGTATGTTATCAGAATTAGTATTAGCTATCATAGATCATTCTCAAATAATAAGGAACATGTTAAGAAAACCACAATTTTAGATATAGGAGATAATCTTTTCTACCCAAATATTCTTAGAAAAGTATTCCAATTTTTGTCTGGATTCAAAACCAAGACTTTAAAATCTGCATCACCATTCTCTCATTGAATATCATGTGTTGTTCACTCCTGCAGGCCTGAGTTGGGAATCCTGTTTGATACCTACTGACACTGCAATAGACCCTGGGCAATTTACATAACCTGGTAAAGCACATAAGTCAGATCATTTTATGACTTGGCTCAAAACTCACCAATGACTTTTCATCTCACTCAGAATAAAAGTCAGTCTCTACAAAGATCTACAAGACTGCATGTAATTGGATAGCTATCTGACCTAATTTCCTATTCTTCTTCTTGCTCATTCTATTCTAGTCACTAGCCTTCTTGACTTTTTTTTTTTTTTTTTTTTTTTAATTTTCCAATGAAAGAACAGAGTTTAAAAACAGGCCTGGCTTCTGTCTCCCAGAACCACTAATATTTGTGATTTATTCTTATGTTAGGTGAGAGTTTTCATAATCTTCAGAACAAAGTCATAATAATAAAAAGTTAATCATAATCATAAAAAGTTAAAACTCATTAACTTTTCATTATTCTTATCATGTACCAACATGATGTTATTTAATCCTTGCAGTAATTCTATGAGGCATGATGGTAGTTTTGGAGTGTGCTCTGGAATCACTGTTACAGGTTCAAATCCCCATTCCACCATTTACTAACTGTGACTTTAAGCAAGTTATTAACATTTGTCTCAGTTTCTTTATCTACAAGAAAGGTATCAAAAGAGTAGGTATAAATATGTAGATACGTGTTTTGAATTAATAGTTATAAAATACCTAGAAGAGGACCTAGCACATAGAAAGCATTGCACTTCTGAAAATAAGCTCTTTACCCCTTCATGCCTCAGTTTCAAATTGTAAAATAGAGGTAAAAATAGAGGAGCTATTTCACAGGATTTCTGTGATAAATAATATAGCATGTATAGTTCATAAAAAAGTGTCTGTAACATGATAAATTTTCAAGAGATTGCTAGTGAAATTTTTAGCATCACAAGGACATGGAGATTACGACACATTAACTAAAATATCCAAAGTTTACAAGTTGTAAGCAGCTGAACTGGGTCTTTGTGCAAGACTATATTAAAATGATTTCTTAATCAAAACTTTAATGGGTTTTAAGTACAATTTTTGTTTTTGAGTCCTGAGCATCCAAGTGAGGCATAAATGATTTCAACTTTCTTTACTCTTGTATATACCAGTAAGCATTTTTATATATAGTAAATGTTAAAATCCATTTGAGTTGTTATTTTCTCTTCTTTTAAATTTTATAATTTTGATAAAATTTTATTTAATGATAAAGTTCCATTGCCAACCTAGATTCTAGACATATAAATACAGGAGAGACTTAAGCTCACTAGAAATTTGTGGAGATTAGCAATTACCAGTTCTCAATACTTATGAGAGATTTGGGTTCTTTTCTCTACTATGACTGCATTGTTGACTGTCTAACTGAATCACAGAGCAAGAGAGCTCTTGCTGGAGGAAGAACCCCGGGGACCAGGAGACAATCTCTTAGACTACGTCTCAGGACACAGATGAGAACATTAGCTTAAAACTGTCTTGCAGATTTCAGAACTGCAGTGACCATCATCTCTCTTTTGTGTGTATTTGTTCCTTTTGAATTCATGACATTTATCTGTAATAGAATTAGAGAAAACAGCTAAAGAGCACTGTAATATTAAGAACATAAGCTAGATTAATTCTAATTCATTAAGCCTATGCTCTCACCCTTTATTTCTCCAACTCCAAAAACCAGTGATAAATTTTATTTTTAACAAAACAGTTATTGCAAAACAATTTTATGTGTGCAAAAACAGCCAAAAATATTCTAGAATGTTTTCATAGGGAAACATCTGCAAAATGTTTGTGAAGTGGGATAGCAAAAGTGTTTACATAACAATTGGATGGTTTATTTTCTTTTCTGGCAATGAGGACCTGCCCATGCAGCACATTTGAAAATATTTGTGTATTTTAGCTATATTTTCATTGGCAACAAACACATAGCCACAGTGACCAGGTATCAGTCAGCATTCCATTTGAAAATCTATAGCCAGTCACAAAAGTGTGTTTGGTTTCACATATATACATTCCTAACTTTTCCTTTCTGTCTCTTGAAATGCTCGACTAGAAAAACTGGACACTTTTTGAATAACAAAATTAAGAATCATCTGAATAGAATCAAGTTTCTATTTTCTAAAACAGGCTGCATGAAAAGCAAAATCATTATTTAATTCTGAGAAAAAAGACTACCCTAAGGAATAAGTATTTTTAAAAGTGAAATTTACTATTAATACTGTGTGCAATAAACAATGATGTATAATTATGGGAAAATAGAAAAAAATATTTTTCTGAAACACAAAATGAAAGTCTCCAAATTAATTTTAAATCAAGGTAATTGATGGTCCATAGCAAGTAGGAGGAACTCTATGTAATAAAGATTATCATTAGGAAAGTAGAGCACAGCTAATTCTTGTAATCTTTATATATAAAACAAACATGCATATTTATGGTGATATATGTAACAAATAATTGCTACTACTGAGTAGCTTATCAATTCCAGGGAAAATACTAACAAACGATGCCTCTACAGACAGTAAATTCTATAATGGGGAGGACAGTTTGGCAGAAATGCTTTCCAAGGTGCCAGTCCCAAATATTACTGTATTAAATTGAAGTAAATGTCATTTGATTCAGATTTTTACATATGCATATTATACAAACATCCAATGTAACTTGGCCTGGTTATTTCCAAAGCTCAAAGAGATCTTGAGTAGAAATATAAAGACACTCCCTATTAGCTGTATCTTAATTCTGGTAATAAACTATATATGTACATTGCATGGAAAACTATAGCTAGCTGCCAAGCCAGAGACAAGGCACCAAGTACTCCGCTGGAGTCCTCAGTCTACAGAGACATAATGATGCCCAAAGATGAGTAGCCTAATGGTATTTACCACCAATGATAGTCAAATGAACAATTTAATTACTTAGTTAATTCAATCCATTACCTCAAAAGTTGAAGACAGGTTTGGAGAAATACAAAAAATTCAAAGAATAAAGGGATTATTGAAAAGTAGAAATCATTTTGCAAACATCAAGCTATGAGGAAAAATAATATTAAATATATTTTGAATGAGAGCTTATCATTATACCAAAGAGTGTTTACCTCTATTCTTAGTGATTTAAGCACCTAATTCTAGGGCTACCCACAAATTGCAAATAAATTACATTGTGTTCTGTTCTGGGTAGATAACAGATAGCTTTCAATGAAATAATATCATTAATAGAAGTTAAATGATCTTGTCTATTCTCTTTGGTATTTTCTATCTCTCCTTCTTAATTCTGTCCTACTCCTTGCGGAGACTAGTGTGGCCAAACTTACAGATTCTGGTGAGGGAACAATGGGAGATTGGAATAAATAAAGAGTCACACATGCAGATCTTGAAGATAAAGCTGGGATCAGGTGGAGCATTTGCTCTCTGATGGAGAAGCAGGTCTAAAGAATTACACCAGCAATCTTTAATATATATGCCTCATTAATCAGATTAAAGACTAGGCAAGCATTATTCTTTGTATTCATGAAATTTACAGAGTTAGCAACAGTATGCAGCTATTTCCTCAGTTTATTCTACAGATGCAATGTGCAATGTTTAAAGCATTGTTCAGCTCTTAAGAAAGTCTATGTTTAAAGTTACTAATTCACAGGCAGATTCAGGAGCAGCAAACTGGTGAAACATTTGGATTGTCTTAGCAAGGAATTTCCTTCATTCCCAGGAACTGTGTGCCTGAGATCGATGTCCAAGTTGATAAGACTCTAGCAACTAAGTCTCCCCATGGAGAGCATTGCCATAACAACTGGGCATCCTACACCTTGGCACAGAAAATTTCCCAGTCACCAAGTGCCACATTCACAGGGATCCCACTCTCAGACACTTTTCTCCCAATCTCTGTCACCACTCTCCACACTCCTCCTTCTCCTTCTTATTTTTGGTACTGGAGATAGAACCAGATGCACTTAACCACTGAGCCACATCCTCAGACCTTTCTATCTATCTTTTTTTTTTTTTACTTTGAGACAAGGTCACACTAAGTTGTTGAGGCTGGTTTGAATCTGTGTTCCTCCCACTGCAGCGTCTCAAGCCACTGGGGTTACAGGAGTTTACCATTCTGCTGACTCTATCTCTCTTTCTTCACGAGGAATTTCTGAACAAGTTTAAAGAGGTTACTAACTGAGATGTCTATAGGGACCAATCAGGTGACATGGAGTTACCAAGCCTGTAAGAACTGTATTCTTCTAATGACCTCATGCAATGTCAAAGAGGGTAAGCTGATTAAGTTAACCAGTTTTTACTTTGCAGATATTTGGGCATTTGACAAAATTTCTGAGATTATTTTTATTAGGAAAAAAAATTGTGCATCTTTTAAGTGAAAGCTCTAAATTTCAAAATGTTAGAAAGACAAACACATTTTAACATCCTATGTAGGCAGACTGGCTACAAAGTTGCTTTCTGGCTCATCCAGCAACTTTGGACAGTGTTTTTTAGCCCAAACCTAGGATTTTCAATGATACTCTAGGAGCCTGCAAAAAGGGACTCTAATCTAAACTGAGGAATCTTGGTGGATGTATCAGTTAGGATTGGCTAGGTTCTACAGTGAGAACAGGAAACTGCAAACCCCAGTGGCTTACATAAATAAAAATTTGTTTCTCCCTTATTTTATGTTCATAATCAATAAGCATGGAGATTTTGATCATCATAGGTAGAGATCTAGGCTGATGGTAAAGATTATCTGAAATGTGTGGCAGAAAGAAGCCATGGAAAATGCCATAGTAGCTCCTCAAATGATACACATTAGTTCAGATTTTATGTCATTGGCCAAAAAGCTAAAAATGTGGCATGAAGCAAATTATTTTATTTTGCTCAAACAGAAGCCTTTGCTTTCTGTTTCAAATAGAAATGTCAGTGTCTTTACTTCATGTGAGGGCTGATTACCCCAGACAATAGCATGGGGGATGAACATCCCAGAAAGAATAAGCCTGTGAGTTAAGGTAGAGGATTTAGTTTATTCAGTAGCAATTGACTTGGAGGGCCACCAATCAATAGTGATTGAGTAATAAAGCCTAAATAAAATCTTTGAACACTGAAGCTTTGGTAAGTTTCCTTTTTGATGGTCTTCCTAAATAACAGTCCCATAAAAGGGTAATGGGTCTGGAGGACAAGAGAAAACTTGTACTGGGAACCCTTCCAGCCTTGACCCTATGACTATCTTCCTTTGCCTGATTTTGATTGATATTCTTCCTCGGTATAAACCTTAACTGTGAGTACAATGGCATTCAGTGAATCATGTGAGTCCTTGTAAAGAATCATCACACCTGTGGGTGGCTTTGGAAACCCCCGAACTTGAAGCTGGTGTTAGAAGTGAAGACATTATTGGGGAATGCATCCTTTTTTTTTTAAATTTTATTTTTTATTGGTTGTTCAAAACATTACAAAGCTCTTCACATATCATATCTCATACATTTGATTCAAGTGGGTTATGAACTCCCATTTTTACCCCGTATACAGATTGCAGAATCACATCGGTGACACATCCACGTTTTTACATATTGCCATACTAGTGACTGCTGTATTCATCCTAAAATCTCACAGTTTATAGCTCTGTGTGCAAGGTCAGTCCTCAGTTGGGTGGGGATGTACGTAGTAAAGAAGAAACATCTAGGAAGAAAACAGAAACACAGATTTTAATACAATATACCACAGAGAGATTCAGTAAAGAAATAATACAGGCATTCAGCTATAAAATAAATATAGGAGTCGGTCAAGCAAAGAAGGTTGAGAAGTTTGTGCCATATACAGAGTACACATAAAAATAAAGTATTGACATACTATGAACAGGGAACATAATTGTGCAGGAAACTTATACTCAGTTTTCTATTTCTAAGTAACCAGAATGGAATTTCAAGTCTGGATGAGGTCATTAAAGGCTTTCCATAGTCAGAAGCATAAAGGAGAAGAAAGGAAACCAGATGGATTGGGAGAGGAAATGTGGATTGGGCCAGCACCAGGATGTTAGCAGTGCACTGGGCACTAGGGGAAGCCTTGTCAAAGGAGACCAGTGACAGAGAGATATCTGAGCAGGGCTTGAGAGAGAAGCTTCATGGCCTTTATCCTGAGCCCTCCTTGTTGAGTCAAATGGGATCCCTTCAGGAGCTGAAAATGCTGAGCACAATTCATCTTTCTGTCCCCACGATCTTTCTGTTTAGTGAAAAAGTTTAGTCTCTTTCCTCAGGGGAATCCATAGCTGGTCTAGGACACATGGCTCCCTGGATTTCTGGGTTTTAATGAGGTACCCTGAAGTCTAAGTGATAGAAATCTTTTCTTCATGAGGCAATTGTCCTGGAGAATCGAGGCAGAGAGGTAGGGATCCTGAATACTGACATATTACTTTTCAAAATGAGTTCGAAAAGTGTGTCTAGGCAAAATGTATTATAAAAATGGAGGCAGGAGGCAGAAAGATTGAGAGTTCAAAGCCAGCCTCAAGAAAAAGCGAGGTGCTAAGCATCTTTAAATAAAATTAAAAATATAGGGCTAGGGATGTGGCTCAGTGGTCAAGGGCCTCTGAGTTTAATCCCTGGTACCAAAAAGAAAAACAATACAAACACAAACAATGAGTATAGTACCCCATATCCTGATTCTTTCTTCCCCATCCCCTCCACCTCCTTCTTCTTTCTGGATATAAATCTCCAGAAAAACAGGGGAAAATATTTGTTTTGTTTTAGATTTCAACAAACACTTTCTAGCAATAACTAAAAAATGTTGTAGGGAATATAAAATTTTGCAAGATTCTTTTTTTAACCAGACTATTAACTAGAAAGATGCATAGAATTTAAAAGACAAATCAAGAATGTAGATTTGATGGTGTGGGGAACTTTGGGGAAGTTTTGTGCTATGTTTAATTTTCCAATTCCATTACTTTGGAATAATAAGAAACACTTTTCACATAGAGCACAGAATAGAATAGATGTCAATGGCTTGCATTTTTTTTTCTGCCAGAACTTCTGTCTCAAGTCTCTTCTACCAGAATTTGTTGAGGCCAATTGTGAACCTACGTCACATACATCAGAGTTATTCCCTGCTTATAAGTCTCTCATAGGCTCCTATAGGATTGGAAGATCAGCCAAATCTTTTTTGTTATTGTTGTTCTAATTAGTTATATATGACAGTAGAATGCACTGTAACACATCATACATAAATGGAATATAACTTCTCATTCTTCTGCTTGTACATGAGGTAGAAACATATTGGTCATGTACTCATATATGTACATAGGGTAATAAACTTAGATTCATTCTTTTATCCCTCCTACCCCATACTCCTATCCTACCTAATCAAAAGTAAATCTGTTATTCCCTAGTGCCTCCCTCATTGTGAATGAGCATCGCATATTAGAGAAAGCATTTGGCTTTTGGTTTTGGGGGATTGCCTTATTTCACTTAGCATGATATTTCCCAGCTTGATCCATTTGCCAGCAAATGCCATAATTTCATTCTTCTTTAAGGCTATGTAATATTCCATTGTGTATATATAGTACATTGTCTTTATCCATTAATCTGTTGAAGGACACATAGTTTGGTTTCATATTTTGGCTATTGTGAGTTGAGCTGCTATGTGAATAAAAGTGATGCTAAACATTGATGTGGCTATATCACTGTTGTATGCTGATTTAAGTCCTTTGGGTATAAACCAAGGAGTAGGACAGTTGAGTCAAATGATAGTTACATTTCAAGTTTTCTAAGGAATGCCCAGAATTCTTTACATTATGGTTGCACCAATTTGCAGTCCTACCAGCAATCTATGAGTATATCTTTTTCCCCACATCCTCACCAACATTATTGTTGCTTGTATTCTTGATAATTGCCATTCTGACTAGAGTTAGATGAAGCCTTGGAGTAGTTTTGATTTGCATTTCTCTAATTGCTAGAGATATTGAAAAATTTTCATGTTTGTTGATTTTGTTTCTTCTGTGACTTGTCTGTTTAGTTCCTTAGCCCATTTGTCAGTTGGTTTATTTGTTTTTTCGCTGTTATTTTTTTGTGTGTGTGTTTTTTATATGTCTTGGAAATTAATGCTCTATTTGAGGTGCATGTGGTAAGGATTTTATCCCATTCTGTAGGCTCTGTCTTCACTTTATTGTTTCCTTTGTTGAGAGAAACTCAGCTCAAAGTGAATGAAAGACTGAGGCACTAAAACAGAGATCCTGTGCCTAATAGAAAAAGTAGACCCAAATCATCACCATGTCAACCTAGGATCTAACTTCCTTAACAAGACTCCTAAAGTGCAAGAAGTAAAACCAAGAATGAATAAATGGGATGGATTCAGTTTAATTTTTTTTATAGGACCCATAAGAGTTAAGTGTGGGCCAATGGATAAAAGAGATCCTGATAGCAGAGACAACAAAAAAACAGCAAGAAATTTTGACCTCAATGACCTCGAACACATCAATGAATTCAGAGTAGACAAATTCTGATAGAAGAACTTATGATAATTTTGCCAACTTTTGAAATGTAAGCAGGTCTCCCTTAAAAGACCAGTTGTCATGAGGAACAGCTTAAGTATGCCAAAACAGAACTGAGACAGATCAAGGGCAAAAATACATCTTTCGTCCACATAGGCTAATGTTTTGAGGAACTTAACATGTCATCAGTGGGCAGATGAGCAGGCAAGGCAAGTCTTGATGGCTCCTCCATTCATAAGTCCATCATTGACTTTTGTCTGATTTCCAGACTAGTGTACCCAGTTGCCTGATGAACAACACAGACATTTCCAAAAGAGTAGTAGTTTTCAACTTTACCTAGAACTGTCTACATAGTTTTCAGGGCATAGTACAAAATAAAACATGGGACTAGTTTTCAAAGCTATGACACTAAAGCTATGAAAATTATAAGCTTTCTCCCCTGACTGATGGTCTCTCTCAATCTGTCATGTCTTTTTATTTGTCTTAGACCTTCAAACATGGGGAAATAATCATGGGAAAGTGCCAACTATTACAGGCACCCAGAGAGATGGCGACAGCAGGAGGTGCATGTAGTATCTAAGCTGGAGACAGGAGATTCAAATCACTTATCTCTCCTTCCTATCAGCCACTGGCTTTGGCAAGGGCATTGAAGTCTATACTGGGTACCTGGATGTGAGATGGCCTGTGGTAAAGGTGGGGTGTGTATGCATGCAAGGGAAGAAGGCTTGAGAGGTTACGGGGTGAAGTGGACAGGATGAGGCTACACAGATTCCTAGGATGTCTGCTAGGAACCTGTCTTACGGGAAGCTGGTTGCCAACAGGAAGAGCATAACCATATGCATAATGATAAAGAAGACTCCAATGTCCTATTGGAATTCATGACAGAACACCAAAATAAATGCAGAATTTCAAGATGGTAAACAAAGAGCATTAAACTCCAAGCATGGAGCTGTCTGTGCCATAAGGCTATACAATTGCATTGATCTCATATCATGAACTTGGTTCCCACTCCACCCCAAACCATAGTATTACCAGTGTCCCCAGGATCCATAAATAATAGCACAGCTTTTCAATTGCTTGGTTTTTATATCTAAGATTTGGGCTTCATTTCTTTACTAAGGACTCACATCAATGACATAAGGATCTCCTGTTGGTATGGTATCCCAGCTGTAACTCCAACTAACCACCTCTCACTACTTTCTGGGTTGTTACCACAGATTCTTGACTATTTCTCTTGCTTTAATTTTTGCCCACCTGGAGTGCATCTTTTACTCAGTGACCATAAAGCAGGTAACTTTGCTTTTCTTCTACAAATCTTCAATGGCTTTTTTCTATACTTGAAAAGAAAATTCCAGTACTTACACAATTTGGTCTCTGCTTATCTCTCTCATCTTATTTCATAGTTTATGAATAATGAGATATTTACACTTAATCTCTTTGTTTAATTGTTTCCACAGAACTCAAACTCCAGTTTACCCCGCCCCTTCCTAGAGTTTGGTGAGTGGGCTGAAAGTTTTAACCCTCCAGTCACTTGAACTTTCTAGTGATCAACCCAATCTGAGGCTATCTGCAGGTTCCTCCCCTAAGTCATCTCATTAGCTTGAACTCAGAGTTGATGGAAAAGAAACTGATTAACAAAAGACTTCATCTAACAGAGAAATTTTCAATGCTCTCTTTACATTGCTCAGCTATATTTTCCCTTCCCATGTATAGTATAGCTTTTAAATTAATAAATTAATGTTTGTTTATGTATTTATTTTCCATAACCCCAAGCGGAATATGAACTCTGTGAGGTCAAAGTTTTAGCTATCTTATCAATCCATTTAACCTAGTGCCTAAAACAGAAGTAAGTCTCAATAAATATTTACTGAATTAAGACAAATGAATATAACTCTGTATTTAGCCTAGCATAAATGAGTAAAGTCATATATTTAATTATATACCAAAATGACCAGATTAAATTTTTCACAGAAAGACTTGAAATTAGAAAGTAACTATAGTTATTTCAACCTCTCTATAAGCTCCTATAACTGTTAATTCTGGAAGGTTGAATTAAGAATGCTTTACATTCAATGTGATATATTGTATTAGTTTTCTATTGTTGCTGTAACAAATTCTCACAAATTTAGTGACTTGAAATTACTTCATTTATTATTTCATAACCTGTAGATCAGAAATCCAAATTTGGTCTCAGTAGCAGGTGTGGGCAATACAGTAGTCTCTCTGAAGATGTGGGGAAGAGTTCAGCTGATTTGCCCATCATATTTAATATTTCTCATTGCACCAGCACTTATTCTACTTCTTACTTTTGGTTCAAATACTGAGATAACATACTATATTTTCTGTCTATCTAGTCTTTTCCCTGAATTCCATGGCTCATGGTCCCTTTCCTCTTCTTTAACTGTAGCAGCTGGAGTCTTTATGTCACATTGGTCTAATCTCATTTTCCTTTGCCTTTCATTTTTTAAAGAGTCATATGACTAGATTGAATTCACCTGGATAATCCAGAATCAACTTCCAACTCAAATCCTTAAGCTTAATTTATCTGGAAAGTCTGTTTTTCCTATTAAGACAACTGGAGATTAGGACTTAGAAGTCATGGAAGGGAGATATGATCTTTTCCTACACAGCTAGTAAGTCGTATTGATGTCTGCTGAATCTTTCTTTAAAAAGGAATTTTAGCAGCCTTAGAAAAAGTGTTACCAACTCAGTGATGCTAGCAGTCGGGCAGCTGAATGAAGTCCACCAGATGTGGACCTATGTATGAAGGAGAACATACGTCCAGGTTCAAGGGATGGATAGTGTCTCAGTTCCAACCAAATGTGGCTTTGCAGACAGTGAGCCCAGTATGATTTTTTTTTACCTTTTCAAGACAACCTGGAAACACAATTTGTATGCAGAAACCCCTACCTTTTGAAATGTTGTCAAAAATTTATGTTTTACAACACTTCTGCAGGTCACATAAAAAAAATAGTCATCACCTGATCCTTTTTAATCATGCAACCTCACTTGGGTGACCAAGAAGAGCCATCCTTTGCTAATAGATTCAAAGAAAATTAAATTGGTGCATATCAAATGCCAGCCTATGGTATATTCCACGTATTAGGTACTAATGTGTAGATTTTTTAACTCATCATTGATGGTTATCTTTTGTGGTGTGATATTACTTCAAGTTAATCAAACATTACTACATAAAATTAATATGTATTACTGAATAGATATTTCATTAAAACAGTTGTCTTTATTTACTTACTTAAGAATATTCATTAAATCCCAAGTTATTGAGCCAATCTCTATGTAAGGCACTATGGAAATGAAGAGATAAACCAGAGTTTCTTTCTTCATGGAACATGTTATGAAGGTCACACACATAAATATTTTCACATTGAACTTCCATGAAAAATAAGTTACTAATTCTTTTAAAGATACTAAAGTTTTTCTAAATAAAACAGATTTAACTTGAGCCATACAGAATGAACACTATTCTATTCCTCTTATAATTTTTTTCTGGGTATAACGACAGTTTGTCTCCTTATGTTTACATTGACCTTGCTCCATAATTATGTCTAAATAACTCATCAGAAATAGGATACAATTTTTAAAGGATGTACTAACAATTAAAAATAAATACTATTGAAGAAATTAATCTTAACCCACATTTTCCTCATGCAGCTTTAGGAATGTCTAGATAGACGGAAAAATACAGTATATTGTCTCAGTATTTGAACCAAAAGTAAAAGGTAGCATAAGTGCTGGTGCAATGAGAAATGTTAAAAGTGATGGGCAAACCAGCTGAACAAACAGGCTGGAAATTTGTTTTATGAAACTCACCTTACAGAATTTCACCCAATAAAACACATGGGCATGCAGTATTATTTTTTCTGTGTCTATGTATCATCACAAAAGGCCCTTTTTAATCATATTCTGAGTGCACATTTGGTCCCATTTGGATACAATTTATGAACACTCACCTTCTTATTTGTATTCCACCTTTTGACAAAATGGGCAAAAGTCCAAATAAGGCAATGTGGTTAACTGTTAAGTCTAATACCTATAGAACTGAATCTTAATGCAAAACAACTCCAATTCACCAGAACCTGAGATACCATGAAATTGTAACACTTTATTATGTTTGGTGTCTTTAGTAGATTTCCATATCCTTTTCAAAATAACTCCTCAAATAAATACATTTAATCAGAACTAAAAGGAAAGAAAAGTTATAAAGCAATCACAAAAAAATCATATCTCCTTTTAATGATTAAAAAAACAAATAAATCAAAAATTAACACCACTATGGTTCCTTAACTGTTCATGTCTCACTCTACAAGACAATCTCTATGAGTCTGGGTTCTACCACTTTCCACAGCTCAGAAGTAGATATGTCTAAAAACAAAGAAGTACAGGATGAAAAAAATCATTGCACATTTTCCAAATAGACATTTTTACATTTTTTCTTCTTATTATTATTTCTCATGACTTCCAAAGAATCTTGTGAATTAGACAAAAATCCTTCATTGTCTTAGTCTGTAAATATAGTTATTATTATAAATTATTACAAATATATTACTGCCTATTGAGGCAGTAATCACAACTAAGTTATAATGCCATTTGATCAATTTAATGTGCACCACTATTATTTCAAATTGCATGATAATTTTCCTCTAAAAGATTTTTGGATGTCTAGAATCAAAAGTTGATTGGAAATGTTTGTTCTACTTGTTACATCAGTCTAGTCTGAATTTTATCACACATTTTCCTGAGCCATCTGTCCTTTGTGTCTCTCTATTAATCTTATTGGAAATATATATGCACTTGTTTTTTGTTTCCTTTTATTTTGTTTATTAGATGGGGTCTTGCTCTGTAGCCCGTGCTGGCCTTGAACTCTCAGGCTTAAGAGATGCTCTTGCAGTATCCCTATTAGCTAGGGCTACAGATGCATGCTGCTATGCTCAGCACACCTGAAGTATATAAATTTTAAAAAATTGCTTTTAATAGTAAATTATATATTTTAAACAAATGAATATTTATGTATTACCTGTCATTGTGGTATTTGCTGTTTTCAAAAAATAATGGCACCTATTTGGTGTTCATCAATCCTCACATTGTTTCATGAAAGTTGAGTATAGCTATGTGGAGATCACAGTTCCCACATAGATCTACTATGGGGCAGAATTTAGCCAACTTACAGAACCATAGTTTGTAGACTTGGCGGTTGTATTCTAGTATAGACCATCTCTTTGAAGTTGGAATCCCTAGGGACAGGTTTGAGAGGGTGCTGAGTTGCTTCAAAAGTATAGTATTTAACACCAGAAAAAATCCATTGTGAGGGACTGGCAGTGCTACACTGCTGTGCAGAGATGCTTTTTCTGAGAGAGTAGAATTTTGATAGAAAGACAGAATAACAATGTACTGTATTGATTTGGAATGGAAGACAACAGTGATTCTTGACTTTTTTTTATTCTTGTTTATTTGCTTGTCCATTCTTCATACTCGAACACTGTTTCCATATTTTTCTACTGTGATCCCAGACTTGAATTAAATCACATGGGAAGCTAAGTCCTCATATTAATTTCAGACTATTTTTGAAAGCATTAATTCAAATGATAGAAGCTCCTCTAACTTCTGCTTACACATGCTCTGGCAGGCTTGCTGGGTCAACTTTCATTGTTTCAGTGTTCCTAGGTGGCAGATACATGAGCAATCCTAAATCTATCCTTGCACAGAGTTCATAGATATCTGATTTTGATGAAAAAAAAAGGGGGGGCTTGGAAATGTTCCTATTCAATATAGTACAAATATAACACACACAGATTTTTATAAAGTATACATAGATCATAAGTTGAGTCCTCAGAAAACTCAGTAATCAATTTAATATAAAATGACATGCAATTTATTTAGATTGATTTGCCTTGTTTGCTTTTTCTAAAATTTAACTTTTTGTTTTAAACAGCTTTTCAAGGTGGTGCTTGTTAAAGGAATCTTTTGGCAGGTTTTTCCCCAAACTACCTGCAGAAGTGGGAAGTAAAATGGAAATGGCAGAAGTCGAAGGATGCCTTTAAATTGACTGACAACATCATTCCCTATTATTAATACCATGTAGACTGCCAAAGAACTAATGTACTTCCAATATCTAATGTAATTAATTCAGGACCACAGACCCCAATCACAAATCTATATGAGGATTCAGCAGGAAAAAGAAAAATAAGGTCTGGAGAAAAAGAAAAACCTCTTTTTTTGCATGGCTACCTCTAATTTTAAACAGGGTATAAATTAAACATTCTTTGATAATAATATGCAATGACAGCATAATCATATGCTAACATTTAATCACCTTTTCTATACAATATTACCCTGATTCTTCTTTAAAATTTTATGTTGTATATTGCTGTACATTTTTCTTGCTGATTGATTCTCTTTATTACTACTGATTTTATTTATGCTGCTAATTTTTTCCCAAGCATATATTTTAATGAGTAGTTTTGTTCAGCTAAGGTCTACAGAATAAGAGAATTCAGCACACCTGCCTAAATAAGATGCTTGAGATCACTGAGGAAAGAAATTGACATTTTACTTTACCCTCAGCATGGAGCCAGGGGCAAAGTTTGATCTGAAAACTTGCAAATTAACCAAAACTGTCACTCAGGAGTTATGGGCCTGAATGCTGCAAAATATGTTCTTTGAAGTCCTCATTTCAGCAAAATTATTAAAAACTTTATATCTAATTAAAATTGTAACTGCATTCCCATTTTTCAAAATCTCTATCTCCTCAGGGCCAATTGGGATGAGTGAATTTGCACCCTCCTCTCCGCAGCACACGGAACTGCTCCTACAGCAATATCAGATCATTACCATCTCCCCAGCTGAGAGGGAGCAGCCATTATCATGCAGCATTATTAATCTTCTTGTCTTATCAACTTGCAAATCACAAGCTATTGAGCCTTATGGCATGGTTCTGGGTCCATAGTTATTCATTTTGTAGGTCTACCTAGCCTTTGAGTCTCCTTAATCACCTGAAGATTGTCAGTCTCTTACCTTGGCCTGCCCCTGTGGCCCTGCTCAGCTCCTGTGAAAAGTCCATGATGTTCTCTCTTTCTTAAAAAAAAAAAAAAAAAAAAAAAAAAAAAAGACTTTTTATTTAAAAAAAAGAAGAGAGGGAGAGAGAGAGTGCATGAGAAAGGGGGAGACAGTAAGGAGGATAAATTTCATTAATGGATGTGAATTAACATCCTACTGCCAAGAGCTGACCCTTCCTCCTGACATGTACGTCTAAGTCATTCTTGTCACTCTTTCCCCCATTAATATTCTGAAAAAGACAGTGCATTGAAGAGAATAGAATAAGATAGTTCCCTTAAACAGGCACTGTTGACCTTAGGTTGGGGATTTTTCTTTAATTTGCTTTTCTTAAAAATAAAATATTAATCATATTGGAAAAGGCAAGCAGAGTTCCTTTACATTTTTTCAATATATTCCATTTCGAATATTGCATTCATTAAATGAACTCATTGAACATTTTGAACATTTTTAAGTGCCAAAGGAAGATAGAAATGTAATTTCCAAGGGAAAGTAGATGAGACAGGCTGAGGTACCCTCATGACAACTCCTATTTCTGCCAACCTCAATGTACATGCCATAAACACTGGTCTTTTGGGATCTCAAATGCCTCCTGATCATTTTACTATTATAAGTTTTTAATTTCATGAAAGTACAGTATGAAAATGACTTTCAGCTGTTAGCAAAAACACATACCCAAGATCTTTACAATGAGTTGTTATGGCCACTATTATTGAAGATTTTCATTTATGACTGTGGTTGATGATTACTTACATGTAAATTAAAATATGTATTTCACCTAGATTTTTCTTTCTGCCTATTTAGATAAATGCAGAACTATTTAAGCTTACCTTATATTTGGGGATACCATTAACTATTACTATCATATATAATGGTAACATTATGATATTATAACTAAAATCATTTTGCCCAGCAAAAATAATACTATATTCCCATAGTTACCTGGAAGTAACTTTTGTCAATTTTGTCCTTTTATCCTTAAAAACAATAAAAGGTAATGTAAATGAGAAACAGATATGAATTTGGAAAGGACTGCAATGGACATTGGACTAATGCATCTTTTTCATCTGTGGAAACCTATGTGAAAAATACAACTTGGGACACTGCTGAAATGAATTTGACAGTAATAATCAAACTCTGAGTGCATGTTAGAGCATATACATATCTTAACTCTTTAAAACACAAGTAACTAGAGATCTGGCTTAAAGTAGCAAGGTGTGTTTATAGCTCTGATAGTCCAGATATGATACATATACATAAACTCTTTCTTTTACTAAGTCTGAAACCACTACATAAAATTTATAATTAGAGCTATGTTTGAAATGACCAGATAAATGAGAATGCATATTTAGGTCTTTAAATTAAAAAAAAAAATGTTCTTTGGTTTCTCATTTTAATTGTTCTAGATTGTGCAAAACATATTAATCTTAGCTTAGGCCCAACTTAGATAAGTGTAAAGTAATTAGGCAATATATTCAATGTAGTAAAAGAGCCACTCGGGAAATTCTTTTCTCCAATTCTTTATTTTTTTCCAAGAATTAGGGAATTATCTGGAAAATTTACTAAAATGAACATGAATTAGCTGGAAAATTAGCACCATGCTTAATTTTCCTGATTAAATACAGCTTTTAGGAAAGATGGGTTAGCAGAATTTAAGGAAAAGCAAAAATAAACAAAAGCATACAAATATTTAACCAGTTTTTATTGGGTTAATGCTCCCTCCTTTTAGGCTACCATTTATAAATTCTAGGATGAGTAATTTCTTCCTTATAACACAAACATGAACAAAAGTAGAACACTGCCATGTACTACTTGCATATGAAATTACTAATATTTGAACTTAATTTCTTGTGTGGAAAATATTGAAGTTCTGAATGATAATTGATAATGTTATGTTGCTGTTTTGTGAAGAAAATTATGCTAGCACCCACATTCAGCGGCATGGGATAGGGATTATTTATTTCTTCAGAGTATACCATGGACGAGTCATTTTCCTTGGTGTGTATGATCTATCTTAAAACCAAACAAAGACCTTCCTCCTGCGACCTGCATTTCAGTGAGAGGCACGGAGCATCAATAGTGGGCACACTCTGTAAGTGATATTGAATCTTAGAAGATAATAAACACAAAAATAGAAAATACACTAGGGAAAAGAGAATTGGTCATTCAGTAATGTGAGATGGGGTTGGGGTGGGAATGATTATTGTAATAAATAGTTAAAATAATAAAGTGAAAAGTGAGAAAGTCAGTCCAATGGAAATCTAGAGAAAAAAGTTCCAGGCAAAGACCACCCCTGGAGGGTTTTGAGCAGTGGAGTATTGTGATCTAGGTAGTATTTTAAAGGGATGAATTCAGTTGAAGGAGAGATCGTGAGAGAGAGAGAGTCATGACTGAGATGGCCTTAAGCTTCCCTGCAGTTCACATAAACTTTATAGCGCTTGCTTTCTAGCTATAATCAGCCTCCTCCCTTTTCATAGAGAATGTACTTCAGAAAACTTGCAATTATAAATGTACCATCTGCCTCTTTGAGATATAAATCTTTTTTTCAACATCTTGCCAATTTGACAGCCCAGCAATATCTTTATCTAAGACCTGGGAATTGTAATCACCAAGAAAGTTTGTGAACCTAGTACTACCTGTAATCCCACCAAAGCCAGAGGCTGAGACGGGAGGGTAGTAAATTCCAGGCCAGCCTCAGCAACTCTGCAAGACCCTTATTTATTCTGTATTAAAAAAAAAATGAATGATAATATAGCTCAGTTGGTAAAGCACCCATGGATTCAAATTTCAGTGCAAAGAAGGAAGCAAGGAAGCAAGGAAGAGAGATTGTGTCCCCATTTCTCAGTTTTGTGGGAGGGCTGGAGTCTAACTTCCATAAGCTTTGGTTAGGAAACACAGATGGTCCAACCACATGGACAATCCGCCTCCTTAACATCCTCCAGTATTTTCCCAGTAACTCTCCCAGGACTTAAAAACTCTCCTGGGGCTGGGGATATAGCTCAGTGGTGGAGTGTTTATGAGGCCCTAGGTTACATCCTTAACACCACAAAACAAATCAAGACAAAACAAACTCGTTTGACTCTTTAAGAGTGGATTTCAAGCTCTTTTACATATTGCAATTTCTGGAAATATTTTTTGTCATTTTTTTAACAACTACCTAGTGCAATTTTTTTTTTTTTTTTTTTACATTCCAAGCAGGCAAATTTATTAGGAGGCAACTGCAGTTTCCCAGGTGAGAGAGGATGGTAATTCAGACCTGGGTGATAGGTGTCTGAATGTACTTTAAAGCTAGAAAGACAGACCTGACTGGAAGAAGGAACACAGGATGTCAGAGAAAGAGAGGGGTCAAGCATATGATTAGAAGGAGGGGGCATCAGCATATTTACTTGAATATGCCATTTTTTAATCTGCCATGAAGTCTTGCACAATTAAAAAAAAATATTTAAATCTTCAAAATCAGCAATTTCTCTTTACATTCCCATCAGGCATACAGCCCATTATTACCATTTCTTTCCGAAATTAAGAAGTATAAGCTTTGAGTGACTCAAAATATTTATTTTTCATCAGATTTAATGCCAGAACCATTTTATATAGTTAGTTATTTATTATGGATTCTATAATACATACAAAATAGTATATGAAATATATTCCTTCAGTTTAAATAATAATAATAATAAAACCCTATTAAATAGATTGCAATGATTAAAAAACAAAACAAACAAACAAACCTTATTGCTGGAGATATGTTAGAGTCTGTAAATAAGTCAGGATGGCACCTGGCAAATGTTAGGGTCTGTAAACAAGTCTGGATGGCGCCTGGCATTTTGCCAGGGGGGAGTGGTTTGTGAGGTGGAGCCAGCGAGCCATTAAGTGTGGAGATTCCTTATTGGTTGACTGCTGTATCTAGTTTATGCTAATTAAGATAAGCTGTGTGGAATGTATAAATACCTCTGTTGTCTTACATTAAACGGCTCCCACTCCTGCTGTATCAATGTACACAAGTTGTTCCTTACCTCCCCACTCCCCCCCACCCCCCTCCCCCCGTTATTTTGCCTCAGCCGGACTGTGGCAGATGGTGGCCTGTTACGGGGAGCCCCCGGGACACTTGGGAGTAAGTGACGAAAAAAAAAAGCTGCTTGTCCATAGATAGGACAGGAGCAAATCTGCTCATCCCTAGATAGGGAGAGAGGAAAAATGGCCATTTTGAGAAAATGGAGAAGATTGATACAGTATGTTTGTGTCTTGTTTTGTCTTGGTGTATTGTATTGTCTTTGTGATGAAAATATGGGAGGGGTGAGAAGTAAATTACTGAGGGAAGAAGGCACCCCAATGGAACCAAGAATAGTTAGGGCATGTGTTGATAAAAGCCCAGGAACTCTAGTCAGAAAGAAAAAGAAAGTTCAGAGGAGGAAGGATTATCAGGAAAAAGTTGCAGCAAAAGGCTATTACTGAATACTTTTCGTTACCAGAGGGTGCGTGAATCCGTGCAGCGGCTGCCACTTGCGCGAGCTGGTCATGGCGCAACAAGAACTTTCCAAGCCGGCTCTTCCACTGCCGAGAGCCCAAATGTAGACCTGACCTGGAGGCACAGTCTCGAAGGCTCTTGCTCCCTGTGCCCAGTGGCAGTTTGAGTCCGGGATGCTCCCCGGACTCTCCCCCAGGCCATCTGGGGCTGCCAGGACGTTACAGCTGGCAGAAGATGCTACCAGCATCCCAAGTTTGATCATTTTCAATGCCAATAACTAAGCTACAATGGTTCTCCCACATCTGGAGGCTGATGAGTAATGAGCACTATTAAGGCTTATTTCAAATGTAAAAAACCTTGAGATAATGTACTAAATTGTTCAGAAGGTTGTTTTCTTAGTGGAATGCTACAGGATTTTCTTTAGCCATCCGGAGTTCCTGCCTTCATCCCAGAGCCAGTGAAGACAAAGGTGGAAAAATTTCCAGTGTTGCTGAGAACCAGAGGAGACTTCGGATCAAGCTAGCTGCCTGCAGAACTTACCTGGATTGTGATTTAAGCTAGCTGCCTGCAGAACTTACCTGGACTGTGATTTACCTAGACTGTGAGTTAATCTATTGAGACACTGTTTTACCTGGACTGAGACAACAAACTGTAATCTACAACAAATTGTAACTTGGTACCTTTGCTAACGGTGTCATTGCTGGTATATTCTCATTCTACCTGCTTCCAGGAGTGTCATCCGTGTCTCTCTAAAAGAAGTGCTGGACTTGGTCGGGAAGAAGAAGAACTAACTATATACCAGAAGACAACAGAAAAGAAGGATCCATGAAAATATTTATGAATCTGAATGTTGAGAATAATGAATTATGAGGGGAAGAATATAAAGTTGGAGAATAGTTTATTAATATGAGAGCACTCATTTGATACATGAAGCAACATCTTGGCAAGGAATTTAAGAGAATGAATGTATGACATTTTGCCAGGGGGAGTGGTTTGTGAGGTGGAGCCAGCGAGCCATGATGGTTCCCCCCCCCCCCAAAAAAAAAAAAAACCAAAAAAAACCCAGTAACTTTGAGGATCTATTGTGCTTTTTTGGGTTCAATTCCTGCTTTTTCCCAATCATACTCCCTCCTTTTCCACAAAAATAATCAATATCCTGAATTTTGTTTTGATCCTTCTTTTGTTTAATTTTTAAAATTTATTTTGGAATGTGGTAGATCCTGTGGTATGGACCCAAAACAAACTTTCAAGAGAAAGGCACTATTTCCATATATATATATACATATATATATATATGTATATATATATATATATGTTATATATTATAAACATTTTTATTAGGAATAAAAATTAAATAAATATATAATTCCTACATTTTTAAAGACACTTTGATTTTGTCAGTTTTTTTTTTCATTTTGCATCAGAAGCTCTGACAAGAACAATTTTAGAAGAGGGAAAGTTTATTTGACACCCATGGTTTCAGAAATCTCAGTCCGCAAACAGCTGACTTGATTGCTCTGTGCCCAAGATGAGGTAGAGCATCAAGGCAGAGGGCATGATGGAGGACAGCAGTCCAGGATATGACAATTAGAAAGCAAGAGTCTCCATTCACCAGGCACAAAATATATATGCCAAACACATGCTTCAGTGACCCACTTCCTCCAGCCACACTGTATCTACCCACAGTTGCCACCCAGCTAATCCATTCAAGTAGATTAATGCATGGATTAAATTAAGGCTCTCATAACCCAATCATTTCACCTCTAAACTTTTTTGCATTATATCATACATGAGCTTTTGGGGGACACCTCATATCTAAACTAAACATTCTCATTCTACCTGCTTCCAGGAGTGTCATCCGTGTCTCTCTAAAAGAAGTGCTGGACTTGGTAGGGAAGAAGAAGAACTAACTATATACCAGAAGACAACAGAAAAGAAGGATCCATGAAAATATTTATGAATCTGAATGTTGAGAATAATGAATTATGAGGGGAAGAATATAAAGTTGGAGAATAGTTTATTAATATGAGAGCACTCATTTGATACATGAAGCAACATCTTGGCAAGGAACTTAAGAGAATGAATGTATGACATTTTTAAAATTCAACAACAGGTGATGACCTACACTATGTGGAAGAAAGATGCCAAAAGTACCATGGCCAATTGTAGAAGAAGGGATCAAAGACATAGAAAAGGGCCCGCTGTAGGGTATAGATTTGAGGCTGGGAAACTCACATGCCACCTATCCTCCAAAGGAAAATGTAAAGAGCAGCTTATTGAGAAAAATAATCAGAAATGTGCTTATGAGAGAGGTAACAGAATAGTTGAGAAGCTTTGGTGGACGAGCTCTAGACATTAAGGTTAGTAAGGAGATGGTATTAAAGAACTGGGCTTCCTCATAGCGCTGAGATTATGGGCACCTAAATATTGGTAGCAAACTGGGTGCAGTTACTTTAATGTGTAGCAAAGCTGAAGTAGCAACCTGAACATCATGACCTGTAAAGAGCACAATGTTCCTAAGGCAAGGTTGATGAATAGGTTACAGCAGTGATGTCCAACTTACATAACTGAAAGAAATAAAAAATACAGCAATGGAAGGCTGAAAACCTACCTTGATAAAAAGGTACACTGTCTTGGCAATTTCCAGACTTGAGCTAGGTCTGACTCAGAATTTCCTGACTGAAGAAGATGTGCCCTCATGAAGAAGAATCTTGCAGCCTCTTGGCAGATTTATATAAAAATTATATCCCCAATTCTTGCCTAAGGGATCCATGGGCATTAACTCAAGGAACAACACAATGGAGAGATGAGAAATCAAGACATTTTTAGGACAATTAGACCAAGGGTCCAAGGTGTCATTAGCTGACACTCTTGGCAGACACTGATGTCCAAGGATGTGAAGCACCATGACGATTCCCCTGCAGGATTAGGATCATATGTAGGGAAGATAATAAAATTAATACTGGTATTTCTGTCTGGGAGTGAGTCTTCTATCTCTACTAGGGGTATGAACCCACTTCATGATTATTTCTCAGTTCTTCAGAAGCATAACATGTACATACTTGGTAGTTATCATTCACTTTGAGTCCTTGGTTTGTGTGTGGGTCATTAGAGATACTGAAAATTCAGGGAGAAGCTTTTGCCACAATACTAAATCAGAAACTTATTCTGTTCCTGTTAGCCTGGTAAAAAATAGTTATCATTTATCACAATATGGGAGAGTGAGATGACAGTTTCATCTCATTAAATTCACAAACTTGACTCAAGATAACCAAATGGATTCAGTTTTATAAGAAGCACTGCTACAAACTCAAACATGATTGCTATGTTGTATGTTGAGTTTTGTAGCAACAATTTAAGCTGCTGTGTTGCCATGGTTGTGTATTTGCCTTAATGGTCCCAGTTTTATGGTTTGTAGCCTTTGATTGGGGGGATGAGTTCTTTCCCATCATTATGAGGAAAAAGGACCAAAAGTAGTTTACATTTATGTGGGATGAACAATAATACTATCTGTATTAGTCTGCTCATATTGCCATAAGGTGTCTTAAATAATAGCAACTTATTTTCTCACAGTTCTGAAAACTGAGTCTAAGATCAAGATGCTGGTAGGATTAAGTTTTAGTGAAGATTTTCTTCCTGCGTTCTACATGACCAGTTTCTCACTATGTCCTTACATGACGTTTCTTTTCCTTATGTCTCTTCCTCTTCTTGTAAGGAGTACCAGACCTATTAAAATAGATCTCCATCCTTATGATCTCCTTTTAACTTAATTACCACCTGAATGTCTCTATCTCCACATAATCACACTGGATGTTAGAGCCCAAGTGTAACAGATATTAAAGGGGACACAATTCAGCCTATGAGCATATTCATTTGCAGTTTTGTTCCAAGGCCATGTTAACACTTCTATCCTCTGTTACAAAATAGTCTGATGGGATCTGAAGTTTTCTCCATGTTCTATAGGGCATCACATCAGTCTGCTGCATCAAAGGCATCATGATAATTATAATGGTGATGAAGAATTGATAAGTCAAAAAGAAGTATACGAGATGGTGCATTAAGTGGCTTGATTTAGCCATTTCACAATTCATGCATGTGTCACAACATTACACTGTACATGACAAAAACATACAATATCCACTTGCCAATTAAAAAAAATGAAATAGAAGTGCAATGATATCTGAGACTCATAAGAAAGGTTGGAGGTAAACCTTAAAAAGGGGTCCACCACATTCATAAGGTCTTAAGAAATTCATGAAAGAATGTATGGCAACACATCCCTTCTAATAAAGAAATAACACTTGCATCTTATAATTTCCATTGATGAAAAGGAAACACCATGATTTATGGGCTTCTCTAGGCGCTAAAGGCATAAAATTTCACAATTGGGTATAATTGTTCTAATTCGTGTACAAAATGAAACAGGGTTGCCTGATTTGAGTGGAACCCATAGAATCAAAATGTTTTATATCAGATCCAGGCAGTGTTGCAAGCAGTTCTGATGTTTGAGTTATATAATCTTTGTTTTATTAGAGGTAGCTGTGATAGGAGAAGTTACCATGTTGAGTGAAATTCTTTTTATGGTAAAATTAAATAGAAGAATCTTTATCAATGGTATGCCATTGACATCAGAAAATTCTTAAGTCATTAAAAAAAATCTCTCTTAGAATGCTACTGGGCCCTGGAAACATTTGACTATAGGGTATCCAATGAGCATGTAACCAAAACTTTGCATCATGCGTGGGGTTCTGTCGGATCTGCAAGATCACAATGACTAGTTGCCATCCATTTTAAGTTGTAAGTGGTACAAGAGGGGCTGGGCATAAGCAGGGTCAAAGTACACACATAAGCCCACACAAGAATACTAAAAAGCAATGTAGACAATATTATTTTCCAACTGAAATTAACCAGTCCATCATTAGCATTACTTAATGCTAGCACAATGAATTCAAGACTGGAGTAGCCATACCAGTAGTATGGAAGATAAGGTTGGGGCTAACAGCATCAGCTTATACTTACTAAGTCTGAGCTAATTTCCTGTGCTTCTGAAAACTAACCTATTAACAAGAATAAATTCCAAAATTGAGCCCATGATATGAACTTTCTATCAAGGAAAATAGTCACTTGGTGGCAAGTGAATTCCAATGGAACATTTCTTCCTTGGAAGGGATAATGATTTACTAAGATGGAGGTGACACATATTCTATACATGGCTTTTTTAATATTTATTTTTTGGAAGAAGTTGGACACAATATCTTTATTTTGTTTATTTATTTTTATGTGGTGCTGAGGATCGAACCCAGTGCCTCACATGTGCTAGACGAGCGCTCTACTGCTGAGCCACAATCCCAGCCCCTATACGTGGATTTGTCTTTCCCATAATGTTACCCTCATCATATAAATGTTTATGGAGTGGACCACTGCCATTCCACATAATACCTTCTTGGACTAAGGGATCCACTTAACACCAAGGAGCATGTAATAGTAGACCCATTATTCCATATAATCTAATAGCCCTATTAAATATAGCTCACCTGAAAGAATGATGGTACTGTCTTTGAATGGACAGCTGAGGTAATATCTTGGAGAGGATACCTGAAAAGATGGGGCTTCATCTTTCACAATGTGCTGTTATAGTTTAGATATGAGGTATCTCCCAAAAGCTCATGTGTGAGACAGTGCGAGAAGGTTTGGAGGAGATGATTGTATTATAGCCTAACCCAATCAGTGAATTAATCCCATGATAGGGATTAACTGAGTAGTGGTCACTGAAGTGGTAGGGTGTGGCTGGAGGAGGTGGGAGTAGAGGCATGGCTTTGGGGTACACATTTGTATCTGGCAAATGGAGACTTATCTCTGCTTCCTGATTATCACATGAGCTGGTTATCTCCTTTCACACTCTTCTGCCATCATATCCTGCCTTACCTGGAGCCCCATGGAATGAAATCTGCTGTATATGGATTGTATATGGAAACTGTGAGCACCTAAATAAGCTTTTCTCCTCTAAGTTGTTTTGGTCAGGTCTTTTAGTCTCAGTGGTGAAAAGGCTAACTAAAATAGAAATTGGTATCAAGAAGTGGGGTCATTGTTGTGATTAACTCAACCATGTGGTTCAGAAGCTTTTTGAGCTTTCTGGAATTGATGGGAAGAATTTTGAGATATTTAGCAGTGCAAGCTGGAAATGCTTTAACTTGCTGTAAGTGGAGATTAATGGCCATTTCTGGTTAGAATTCAGAAGACCAGAATGATAATAGGACCACGGACATTGAAGACGGGGCTCAAGAAGGTTTAGAGGAAAAGAAAAACCCTATTGGGAATTGGACTAGAAGCCATTAGTGTTAGTTCTGGTGAAGAAGCTACCTGCATTTTGCCTGAGTCCTGAGACTTTCTGTAAAGCTGATTTTAAAAGGGATGGAATTCTTAAACTGATGGAAGAAATGTCTAGGCAATATAGTATTCAAATAGTGGCCTGGATATTGGTGGTAGATTTTAGTCAAATTTATTGTGATAATCAGAAACAGAAAACAGAGTAAAAAGATTTTAAAAACTTGGATTTGAAAGATGGGAGTAAAACTGGGGCTAAGAAAGTTACAGTTGTTAAAGACTTTACCGTCACTAAAGAAATGCTAAAGACTTTGCCCAGAGACAATGAGAAAAATGACCTGAAGGCATCACAGGAGCTTGCAAGACCACATCCATCTCAGGCTTGAGGGAGTAAAAGTGAAATTCTCTTGAGTAGAGATCAATGGGTAATCTTTCTTGCACTAGATGTCCTAGGAAGCTTTTCCAGGTGCTCGGCCACCCAGACATTCAGAGGCTACTGCAGTCAGAGACGCTGGAGGCTTGTCTGCTGCTCAAGATGATGTGGTGTTGGTTTTACAGGACTGCAGGATGTCAAAGTTAGGTGGTCATGGAGGTCTCCACCAAGATTTCCAGGAAGTCCTTGGAAGCCAGGCAAAGTGAAGGAGTGTCGGAGTCTCTGTGGTCACTCCCTGAAAAGGAAAGGTATGGAGATTTAAGGAGGAAGCTGAAGCTGAAGCTGCACTGGAGACCTCTGAGATTAAGAAATGTCAGTAACATGGGACATCATCCTGGAAAAGCTGCAGTAATTGAGTAGAGACAAGCCAACAGAAAGGCCTCTTGGGCTGCAACCAACAAGGCCATTGGGGCAGAGCTATACAAGCCCTTTGGAGAGGACATCATGCTATGTGCTCCAGATGCCAAACATAACTACATGACTTGTTTGCCCAGCTGGATTTGGTCTTGCTTTGGTCCTATTCCTTCTTTCTATGCCCCTAACTTTGTGAGTGGAAATGTTTACTCTGAACCATTGTATACTGGATATTTGTAAATTACTTTTAATTTATAGGAGCAAGATTGCCTTGAGCCTCAGATAAGATTTTGGAATTGAACTTTGAGCAATCTAGAAATTATTAAGAGTAGGGTACTTTTGGAACAGTCTGAATGTATTTTTCATCATGAAATGATTGTGAGCTTTTGGAGGTCAGAGATAGAATGTTATGGTTTAAATGTTAGATATCCCACAAAAGCTCACATGTAAGACAATGCAAGAAGGTTTAGAGGAGAAATTATTGGATCATAACTTTGACATGATCAGATGATTAATCCCTGATGGGATTAACTGGGTGGTAGCTAGAGGCAGGTGGGGTGTGTCTAGAGGAAGTGGTTCATTTAGGATGTGGCTATGGGACATGTATTTTATTTCAGGAGAGTGGAGTCTCTCTCTCTCTCTCTCTCTCTCTCATTTTTCTCTCTCTCTCCTTTCTGAACAATCAAGTGATCTGCTTCCCTCTGCCATGCTTTTCTGCCATGTGGTCCTGCCTGAGCTCAAGCCCCTAGGAATGCAGCTGGTCTTCTATAGAATAAGACCTCAGAAATGATTAGCCCTCAAATAAAAAATTTTCCTCCTGGACAATTGATCTGGTCAGATCTTTTAGTTGAAGCAGAGAAAAATCTGACATGTGGTATACATCCTAAATCAAAATCAGCATATGGTGTGAGAACTCCAATAGATAGATGAAAGACTTTTCTTATAACACAGAGGTAGGAAAGAATACTCATTTCACCCACTTGACGCTTCTTCTGGTGTTCTCCTACCCTGTTATGGTGGTAAATGGACATGTGAAGCAGGCCCAGACTGTGAAGAACATTTTGACCATAGTTTCAAACCCTTTTGGAATGAAAGTCTGGGTCACTACATTAGAGCTATCACCTGGAATAACAGGAGTGCCAGCTGAGAAAAGATAATAAACTGTGAGTTATAGCCTTAAGATAAATTGTAGCCACTTTCAGTGACAGAGACCATATTTCATCCCACCATATTTTAAGTTTTCCCACGAGTGAGTCACTGGAATCAGCTTGGGGTTCCCAACTGCAAAGCAAGTACTCAAGTGGCTCAAAAGGTGGCCTGTGGTTGAGTGAACATTTCTGCCAGATCCTTCTTTAGGATGGAGGCATTGTTCTTCCAACTGTGGAAAACATCAGCTTCTGATAGCTTACAACTTTGTGGCTTTCCTCAGAATTACTCATGGCTGTTGGAAGCTGCCTTATAAGCTAAGGGAAGCCTGCATCCAATGTCTAAACCATTCAATGTGGATTTGAAGTCTTAACCCATCTCTTTGTACTTAGGCCCATGCTGCATGGCCACCTCAACTCTAGAGTCCTGTGTCAAATTTTCTGATGCTTTTGTTCCAACTGTATCACTGTTCTTCTTCTCCCCATTCATCTTTCCCTCAATCTCTTACAGGTTTTGTTTTTGAAAGCACTTTTCAATAAATTTTCTGCACATTTCCTCCTTGGAGCCTGTTTCCTTGTGAATCCAACCAAGACACCACCAATAATTGTATTCTCAAACAAAAACCAATTAGTTTTGCTTGATTTGGAACTTAATATAGATAGATGTTTATAGTTCATATTCCTTTGTGCTTTTCTTCTTTCATTCAGTATTATATACTTGAGATTCATCAGTTGGATTCATGTAAAGATAGTTCATTTATTTTCACTCTTATGTTGTATCCAAACAAGGCAAATTCTAAAAATGTATTTATTTTCTTCTATTTATCGTCATTTTGTTACTCCCATTTTTCTTTTGATATTGCAAATACTTTTGCACTTGTGCTTTGGTAAATGTAAGAGCTTCTTTATTGTAATATTCATGCTAGTTGAACAGCAGCAGTAATCTTGAGTTTGGGTTGATGTGCAAATGAAAGAAAACCGATAGGTTTTTCCCAGAACCAAGTTCATGTAGCTTTTAGAAAGGATAAGAGCAGCCAACAAAGTAGGTATAACAAGAGCATAGCAGAGGTCCAGAGACTTGCAGAAGTTCCTTCCCATGTCCCAATCACTTTTTACTATAGCAACACGTGACACAGATATGACTGAATATGCGTAAACCTCCTTCCTTAATGATAGCCAACAGATTTAGAGTCCCATCTAAGTACCTTGATATTCTTTTAATCCCCCAAGTGATATGTGACTGGTTCTCATTCTTTGAAGCAGTTACATGTCAGCCAACCAGTGAACAATCTTTATGATGCATCCCTGGGTCAGTACATAGCAAACTCAGCAGGAGTCTTATTTATCTTGGTCCTTGTACACTTTCACAATATTCCTATGTTATTCTTGCAAAGGATTGAACAAAGGTCAAACTCTATCACTTTTGCTGAAGAAAATATTACAATTTATTTCTTCACACTTCCCCTTCCCTTCCAAGTATGTGCATGAGTAAAATTTATTAATTCATGAGATGTGTTCATTTTTATCTTTATAGATACTATAAACTTTCTCAAAATGAATGTACCAAATTTTCCTTCTCACCAGCAGTGACTGAGACTTTGTTGAGTCACATCTTTGCCAATTTTGAGATAGTCAGATTTCTTAATTTCACCAATTCAATGGACATGCAGATATATGTTATCATAGTTTGAATTTGCAATACCATACCAATGATGACATTGAGCAGCTTTTCATACATTGATACATCACTGTATCTATTCACAAATAGACTGCAAAATGCATGCTCATATTTTCCGTATTTATAAATAAATTTTCTGCATCTTATTGATTTTAGGAGTTTTTTACATTGCATGAATATTAATCCTTTCACATTATTTTATTGCAAATATATTCAACCAGTGTGTCACTTGTCTGAACTTCACTTTACCATGTTTATTTTTAACACTGGCTGAATTTAAAGTCTTGCTTTGTGGTATGTGCTTTTTGGTTCATGTTTAATAAATCCTTTCCTACTCCAGAGACATAAAGATATTCTCGTGTGGATTTATAGAAGGTTTTAATCCACTTTGAATTAATTTCTGTATTTTAATGTGTACATGAGGTAGTGATACTACACACACACACACACACACACACACACATACAAAATAGTCTTCAAACAATTTTGTTACAAACCCACCATTTCTTTTCTTTTTTTTTTTTTTTTGAAAGAATTTTCTGATTCAACTTTATTTAGGTATAATTTGCAAACAGTATAATTAAACTTTTTTCAATGTATAGAATGAGTACATAAAAGCATATACTCTTCTAACTGTCACTGCAATCAATATACAGAGCTTTTGTTTTGTCACTACCAAACTTCATTAATGACTCCTTGCAGTCACTCTGTCCTCTACTCTGATTCTCCACTGATCTTTTTATATTATAGTAAAAAATTCATAAAATTTACCATTTTGGTCACTTATAAGTATACATTCACATTATTGTACAATCATCAGCACCAACAATATCCAGAATATTTTCATCTTCTCAAATTGGAACCCATTAAACAATTCCATTTTTCCCTTCCCTCTCTTCCTTAGCAATCACCACTATACCACTATACTTTTTGCCCTTATATTTTTTTCTTTTTTTATTGGTTGCTCAAAACATTACAATGATCTTGACATATCATATATCATACAATTGATTCAAATAGGGTATGAATTCTTATTTTTCCCACGTTTACAGATTGTAGCATCACATTGGTTACACAGCCACATTTATGCATACTGCCATACTAGTGTCTCAACCTACCATTTCAACACTTACCTGCAATGTTTACTTTATATTGTGCCAAATATCAATTTTCATATATAACAGAATATTTTGATGGAGTTTGAGACATTATATCATTCATTTTTTAATATGCAAATCTGGATTTCATATCTATTTTTTAATATTAAACCAAATTCCAGTTTAATTGAACCTAAATTGGTCATATCATCTTTCTAATATATTACTTCATTCAAGTTGGTGATACTTTCTCTAGAAATTTTTCATTTGTGTTCATGAGTGTGATGGGCCTGTAGCTTCTGTAACTTTTCTTTATCTGTTTTGACTATCCAGGTAATATAAGCATCATACAGAGAGAGGACAGTGTTTTTCCATTTCTATAAGGTATGTGGAAATAGGGAAATGACTATTTTTTGTATGTGTGTGTACATATGAGATGTATACATCAGAGGAAGGGTGAAAAGAAACTTTGTATTATTAATTTGACATCTTTCATGTTTTATTTCCAGATTATTAAAGTTTTCTATTTATCTTGAGTTGATACAACTAATTTTACTTTTCTAGTAATTTATCTACCCCATTTATGTTTTTAAATTTCTTTAGATATCTTTGCATAATATCTTCAATATTCTTTAATTCTTGTATTTATGCATAATGTAATGTATAGATTTTACATTTCCTTACAAAGACCTGCAATTAATATTTTTCCTTAAAAAAATTTGAATCAGGATATATAATGTAATTACCAATATTCTTAAAAAGACTAAAACAAAAATAATTTATTCATTAATAGCCAATACCTTATGTGGCTATTACCCAGATTTTTTGCAGAAATATGTTGTACATTCCTATTCCTAGACTATCATGATTTTGAAATAAAATTAAAAACTTTTCAGAGCACTGTTGCTAGATGAATGCTCATGTCTACTATTGAAAAGAAAAAAAAAAGATTTTCTCCAAATTTTAGTGACTTTTAAAAAGAATATATTTATTAGACACACAAACACAAGTGAGTATAAGGATTAAATGTCTCTAACAATCTTATAAAGAGCACTTTAAGGTTCCTTTTTCTCAATCAAGCCACAGCTGATTTTTCTGAGTCTAAACTCAAACATTTACCAGTCTGTTGGTGTCCCACAAGATACCAATTCTAAGATACAAATGAGATCTTAGAAAATTTCTCCTGATTTATTTTTCAAATGTCAATTACCTGTGGTAAACCAATTTTATTTTTAATTTCTCAATGGAATAGATACAAATAAAACACTTTACATTGAATTAAAGAAATGTTGGTACATGTATTTCTAACAATAGAGAGACTGTTGAATGACAACCATACTTAGGAATTGCCTGTCTTTGCTTTCTTCTGTTTCCTGTAGAGATAGTTGACTTAGCAATTACCAAAATATAAGATACCCAAATTGATGTTCTGAATTATTTTCAAAAGAGGAGCACTGAAGTTTTATAGATGCTTGAGAACATTAATGTACTATAAAAGAAATTGTGTTGGAAACTTTCAAACAGAACTTCTTAGCTATGCAGGTTTTAACTTCACTTGCCTTTCTCTATTTATGAGAATAGTATGTAAAAAAAATTATAAAAAAGACTAGATACATTATATAGGATAAGTATTAGGTGTCTAGAAGACAGCAAAGTCAATGAATTGAGCCTGGTTCTTTTTTTAAAAAAAATGTTTGAAAAATATTAATTTGGTACATTAATAATTAAATTAGTGTTTACATTTACTAAAATCATAGCATTAGGGGTTGACAAAATATGTACAGAACAAAGAGGCTAAATTTATAAATTTCCATTAAAGTGTCTTGCAATTGATATATTGCAACTGGGTCAATGTTTTTTGGGTGACTTTTCCATGTTAGTTTAAAAACCTTAATTTTTCATATTCATTTTAAGATGGTAATTTCTGGCTTTTTGAATCATTACTACTAATAATGTATTGAATTGACTCTCTCTATTTTTAATAAGAAAATATTATGGGGGAGTTACTAGAAGATTGACAGTTGGAGTTGGGGGAAGATGGAGATCATGTGTAGTGAATTAGAAGTGGAAAGTATAATGTGTAGAAAAATATAAGCAATACAACTCTGTTTACTTATTTAACTTGCTTATTGTATGGCTGTTAGAATCTATTCATTGAGCTAGATCTGATGCTATAGTTATTAGCTAAAGCAAGCAGGGTCTTGATTTACATGCCTAACCTATTTTGACCCATTTTTCCAACTGTGGAACAATTATAAAAACTTAAATGTAGTATATTATATAAGATGCTAATATATATGATTATACAGAAATAAGGGTATAATTGGAATATAATGATATTAATTAATATAATAATATATAAACTCTAGATTGTGGCTTCCAACAAATGTGTCAATTTTGTTGAGGTATTGTCAGAATTGAAAAGTTGGGACTTAGAGGGATAATATATGATCATTACTTGTTAGTCATACAAACAAATGCAAAAAAAAAATACAGAAATAAGAGCTCAGAGAACAGAATCTAGATACCATTAAAATATATACAAAGGAGCCTGACCTATACCTGGGAGTCAGGGGAAATTAAGCTTGAGCTAAGATACAAGTGATAAGTAGGAATACATGGGGTGAAACATATTGTATAGAAGGGAGAATCTTCCATGAAAAGGAAAATGTAGAGAAAAGGTTCTGATAGGCAAGACATCGATGAGGGCTAAGGCTACAGTAGGTGGCATAACAAGAAAAGCAACTCAAGAGAAGGCCAGAGAGACAGTTGGGCTTCTCACTACCCAGGGTCTTGTGAGCCATGTGTGTGATTCCATTCCTTATCTTAAGATAGTAAGAAGTCAGTGAGGACATTGCATACATCTTCATGTACATTTGTTGGTGTGCAGACCAACTCAATATAACAATAAGATTTAGTGCATTGGTTCAAACAATATTGAAGATTCTTTTCTCTCACATCTAGCAGTCCTTGAAGTCAGGTAGCTCTGTTCTAAGAAGCCATCCATTGGTCCAAGCTGGTGAATCACACTAGCATCTTAACCATGATGCTCCTTTCCCCCTCAGATTCTGATTTCTAGTGAGTGAGAAGAAATCAGGGAAAGTTCAGGGCAACAGGTTCTGTCTTTAATGAAATGCATATACATTTCCACTCTCCTTCTATTGGCCTGAACTCGTCACATGGGTGATATATAGATTTACACTAAGGTATTTTCCTTACCAACAGTTTAATGACTATTATATAGACACTTACCTAAAGATGGCTAGGAGCTCTAAAGGTATAATAAGCATTGGAAAAAAATGTTCTGAAGCATAGCTTAAAAATGGATGACATAAGTGTGAGTTAATCAGCAAACATAGCAACAGTCAGGTGTTGACAAGCTCCAATAATTTATAGTACTTTTTCTGAAGAAAGCCTTCACTGTCAGATGGGATTTGACTAAAGTTCAGTTATCTTTTTCTATACACAACTTCGAAAAAGTGTGCACCAAAACTGACATATCTATGAAACCTTGACATAGAAAGAGTAATCAACAAGACAGCTACAAAACAGGGTTTGGGGTGGGAATAGAAAAGGAGTTCAAGTTTCTTATTAGTTTGATTGAAAGATATCTTGGTTCCAGTGAAAGCTGATTTGGAAGAAAAGATAATGAGCTCAGTTCACTCACTAAATTCAATAAACAGTTACTAAGTCCCAGTGTTAAGTTGCTGCAAATACGAAGATGAAAAAGATATGATCTCTGGAAAAGTATTTGTGAAATTAATTGTGACGGTGGGTAGTTATAATGAGATATATATAGGAAATAGTGGCTATATAAAATAGTTAATATTGATACTTCTACACAAAATAGAAAATAATGAACTGCATTGTAAAGGGCAATTTGTGCTGCAAAAAAGAGAAGATGGTTAGTATGGGACATGAAATATGTATTCAACTATCCTCATGGACAATGAGAAAGCATTTAATCCAGAGAGAATTACATGTGGTAAATTGCCAGGATTATGAAAGGCATGAAGATCTAAAATAGCATTCATTCATTCAGTAAATATTTATTGAATGTCTACTATGGACTAGAAATTCTTAGCATTTTAATATATGATGTGAACCTTATGATAAAAAGACTTTCCTATTTCATGGAGTGTATTATACTGGGGGGAAGAAATTGAGTAAACAAATTAAGGAAATTGTACGTCAAAATGAGAAATGTTATAAAGAGAAAAGAAACCATGAAAGAGAGTAAGATATGGATAGAAGAATGGTCATTTATGGCAGTTTGAAGAACTGCCTTATCAGTAGGTATAAATGATAAGGTGATGTTTGAGTAGATATCTGAAGGAAGGGAGGAAGCCAGCCACAGAGTTGTGATGTGAATAGTATACAGTGGTGACTGGAGGTCTTCCAGTAGGAGAAAATAGTAGCTGCAAAGTTTCTGAGACAATATTTAAATTTTTAAAAAATTATTATTTTATTTATATACATTTATGGGATAGAGTGTGATGTTTTGATATGTGTATAAATGTGTAATGATCAAATCAGTGGATTTAATATTTCTTAAATCTTTAAAAAATTTTATTAACACATAATGATTTACAAATTTATGGCACACAGTGTGATATTATATTCTCTAGAAAAGACAAAGTTATAGATGAAGAAAGCTAGTGTAGTCAACTAGTGGTTTACTGAAGATAGGGTGAGGGGGGGACTGATCAAAATTGTTTATGTGGGAGAGTATTTTGGACAATGAACATATTCTAAAACGAGGTTGTTGTTATGCTTATAGAACTGTGTAAGATTACTAACATTTTTCAACTGTGTTCTTAAGATGAATTTTATGGCATGTTAATTATAGCTCAACAAGGTGAAGGAAGGAAGAAAGAAAAGAAGCCCTCTTAGTAAAAATTATCTAATTCTACATGACATCATTTTCTTATCTTCTCTCTGACTTGGATAAAGTATTAATAGATGTATTTCTGAACTGAAGAGGGACGGGGAAGGGTCTACTATCTTTGTCCCTCTATATCTCTTCCTTCTTCAATTAAAAGGGATGATTGGACTAAAATAATCTGAAAGTAAGGACGGAGCCAAACCATAAATTTAGAAGATGCAGTCTCTGATCAGTATGTATTTTGAACCTTTTAAAAGTCTTTATATCTATGGTTCTTAGTATTAAAAAAATAATGAAGACCTTAGGAAGATGAGCTGTTGTCAATCAAGGATGACATCATAGGAAGTGAACCAGCTGCTCTTAACCAAAATAATAAAACATACTAAAGTTTATTCAGAAATAAGTCCACATGCATATCCATTATGAATCCAGCTACTGTTAATAACAAGTTAATCTTGATACTTCTTGCCTTTACATATTAAGAAAGTTGATGCTTAAGTGTATGAAAACTCAAAACAAGTCCAACAACACACCAAAATTTTCTCTCTCTCTGTCTCTCTCTCTCTCTCTCTCTCTCTCTTTCTTTTGGCACCGGAAATTAAACTCAGGGGCACTCAGCCACAGAACCACATCCCCAGCCCTATTTTGTATTTTCTTTAGAGACAGGGTCTCTGAGTTGCTTAGCTCCTCATCATTGCTGAGGCTGGCTTTGAACTCATGATAGGGTGCCTCAACCTACAGGTGTGTGCCACTGCTCCTGCCCCAGACTAAAATTCTATCATGTAAAAGCATTTCAAAAAAGTCATCTAGTCAGTTGATTATTATATTTACCTCTTTACAGATGAAAGGGAACACAAAATGTTAAGATACGAAGTGAAATTATCAAGCAAGAATAATCCAATTTGGATAGAGAACAAACTTATAAGGGAATAATGGGAGGATATACTAGAAAACTTTTAGAATCAGGTAATAGAAATCTTTGAATTGTGTGGTTTTGGTTATGAACTACAGTATATTTTTAATAGAGGAGTTACAAAATGAAAGTAATATTTTATAATAAATATTGTTGTGTAAGAGAACTGCAGTGGGTTAAAAATGAAATAATGAAGCATTATTTTTATTTTAATAAACCAGGCACAGGGTAGTAGCTAGAAAAGCAGCATTGATGATGAGAAAAACATTAATCACAGTTATCAGATTTTAAGAATTTCCTATGCACTGAGTGCCAAAGCTTTGCATTCATTACTTTATTTTATCTTCTCTGAAGTCCCATTAGGAACATAACAAGCCTGGGATGTTCAATGTGTCAGTGTGGAATCTGTGGTTTAGACAAGTGAAGAATTTCCTCAATATTCTCTAGTTGAGAAATATAATAAAAGTGCAAACTGAAGTCTTTCTCCTACCTATATAAAAAAATAAGAAATATGCAATAATATATGTTGGCTTAAAGATACACACATTAGAAATTCCACTTAGGATCACTTTTGGATCTAGAATGTAGGTTGCTAATTAGGGAATCAGGAGGACCACATTGACAACAGTGGACATAAGTAGTAATAGAACAAGAATTCTGAGATGCTGGTTAACTATACTAAAGTACTGAGTCCTTCAGTGTAACTCTGCAGTTTGTCCCATATAACACTATATTTCCACTTATGATGCATAAAATTATACAAAGATGGTTGCATGCTTTGTCATAATTTTCAGCCATGGAAGCATGGATCAGATTATAGTTTCCATCACAATGATAAAGGCTTTAATGACTGAGGCTATCATTTGAGAGAAACCTTGCAAACAAGTCTGAGATTCCAAAGCACTGGATCATTCAGTGTGCTTTAGACCAAATGAGAATCTTGAACTGTCATTACAAGAACTTTAATCCTCAATGATATTTAAAATTTTGTCAACTTTGGTATGGCATTAGTGAAACAAACAAACCAATGATCATTCTTCATCAGGAATTATCTTAAATATCAAATATGAAAAATTTCTTTTAAAATTAAATAGGCAAGTCTGCATAATAAAAAATGCTTTAAAATATAAATTAAAATCATACTCATGCATTTTACTCTATAGAAGTGATTACTCTATCAATAATAAGTCTGTGGTCTTCAGGGCACTTCTGATTAATTCTCAGTATAGTGTATTTAGAGGCATGCAGACAATGTACATGCCAGGAACTCATCAATCAGCTCAATCACATGGTCTGGAGACTCTCATTTAATTAATAATCCCACTTCATGTTCATATAGCATTTTATAAATCTGATATCTTTAAATTTGACAGACATACTTTATCTGCAACAAAGAAAACAATCAGAATCTCAAATAAGATTTTAATGTGCAATGCTCTAATATATGAGATCAAAGACACCCATTACTTTTTTCAGTAAAAAGGAAATGTGATTACCAAGCTTAAGTGTGCTGTATATTAAATGAAAATTCTGATCATAAAGAAAGGTAATATCTACTCAAAAGTATAATTTCTGTACTTTGAAAATCATCTCAGCAAGAATTATCTTCCCCTATCAAATTGTAGCACTTGTCAAAATCAACTGTAAAGCATTTCAAGTGCTCTTCTGAATCAACAAAACAGATGTATAGCAATGCGAGGTTGCAAAGAGAAGGAAATAACAGTGAACCAGAGACCCATCAGTGCCCGTAATCTCTTGAACCCACACTTAACACAGTAGACACTGCAGGTCTTTGGGACACTACTTGTAAGAGGGAAATAAAAGGCTGATTCTTAATAATATGTAAAAATATGTAAGAATTATTTTCTTTCTGCTTTGCTGCTAGACATTTATCCTTTCTTTATATTTCTAAATAGACCACAGACATGTAGCAAGGCATTTTTTAATCTATCATTAATTATAAGAACTTTTATTATGATGTAATTTTAAAAAATAGAAGATAAGGCTATAAAAGACAAAAGAGGAGTCATTATCACAAGTAAAATGTTACTTTAATCAAATTCTTTCTCTACCCTACTGATAAGCAGCTATTTCTTTTTGCTTGACAGTATATGTTTTAGCTCTGAAATCAGACGATGGGGTTTAAATCTTTGCATTCTACTGTGTAAAAGTTAGTTAAACTCCCTATGCCTCACACATAAAATGGAGATAACAGCACCTAAATCATGGGCTTGTGATGAGGATTCCATAGGATGGTAATGCACTGAAAATACTGCCCGGTACTCAGTAGTCAAACATTATGTTTAGATTTTTGTGTTGTCATTAATATTCAGATACAATAATTCTCTCTTTGTTTATTGAGAGTGACTAAATAATGCTTAGTCATGTACCCTAGGGGACTATAAATGACTATAAACTTGAGTCTTTGAGATTATGTTTAAAATATTCATGCATATTTTGATATTTTGATACTAACAATGGGAGTGATCTGACTAGGCTAGCCAAATCTAGATAAGTCACTTTTTATTAAACCCCATGTAAGTGTAGGGCAAATCTGGTTAATACAGACATAGATAATATGACTGGTATGGAGATATTCTTGGTCCCATGATATGCACACTTTGCTTCTAAGGTGACTTTGTAACCTAACCACTACAGAAGATGCAGTATCATGATACCAATATCCATTGGCATGATAGTGAAATAATTTTCTTTCAGGTGCTCCATATATATCAACTTTTAAAGAGTAGAACAGTAGCCAGATTGCCCTTACACTCCATTCTCTTTCTTTTGGGATTATAAGGAAAGGGAGGGGAGGGCAAAGTGACACATGTACAAAACTCCAGACTATGATGTCACCATTCAGAAAGTAGACTTTGAAAAGTCTGCTACTCAAAAGTGAGGAAGCAAATGCAAAACACCTCTTGGGCAACCATGTCCCATTATGTGTTTTCTCCATCCCCAAGATGGCATGGCTCTAATAAACCATGTTATGGACCAAATGTCTGTTCTCTGCACCCTAAAGCCTTAGCTGAGGCCTTAGTCCCCACGGTGCCTGTAGATACATTAAGAAACTATATGAGATAACAGGGTGCCTCTGATGTGATGATCATTGTCCTTATCAGAAGAGACATCAGAGCACCTTATCTCTGTCTGCAAGGACCCTAGGAAGGGTCATGTGAGTCCATAGAAAAAGGCAGCTACATGCAATTCAAGGGAAGATTTTCATTAGACATCTTTGCTAGCACCTTGATCCTGAACTTCTAGTCTCCACAAGATGAGAAAATAAATTTTTCATTTTTTTCATGCCCCTCAGCCTGTGGTGTATTTTTGTTATAGCAGCCCATGTAGACAAATACAAACTATTACATGTAAGCTGGGTTTATTGATGGTCCCTATTAAAATTTATTCTCTGGTAAGCACTGGGGACTGGCTCCTGATTTTATTCTGCACTAGATTGGGCCAATAACAATAAAAATTTAATGAATAAATATATAAATTAACATTCATATATTTGAATGTTGGTGAAATATTTTTATTATATAATATTATATATTTTATTATATATTTTATTATATATTCTGTTATGTTTTACATAATATATGTTATATTTTACATAATATATATTTATTATATAATTATATATTTTATTATATAATTATATGTAATTGCTTCTTTTTTAATTAAACATGTGACTATGGCTAAAAATTCATTGAAATATCTCTTAATATGATTTGCTTAAGGTTTAACAGAAATATTAGCTGCCAGTAAGTTTGTCAATAAAAAGACACATATAAAAGACCTGACAGCATAAAAGGGCAAAAGATAGAAACAGATATTATCGACGAAATAGAAATAGAAATAGATAATTAAAATAATAAACCCTTTGATATCAGAATAGATAGGTACCAACTAATAAAAGACTCTTTATTAAGTAATTTGAAAAGAATATTAATAATGAATACTTGTTGGGAAATAACAATTTCCTACCAATTTAAAAAATTCGCAATGTACATTAATAAGTTTAAAGTTATTTATGTTAATTCACCTGTAATTCCTAATTCCAATGTATATCGTGGGAAAATTATTTCAAAAGGAAAATAGGTTTGGTGCTCAAATATTTGCTTAAACATTTTAAAATATGCCTATACATTGTCATTTTCATTATTGGAATCAAGCATATTTTGTCCTGAGAGCCTATCTTCTTAACTCAGTTATATTTTGAGGCACTCTTTGTCCCTCTCTGGATCCATACATATTCTTCAAAACTTACGTTGCCTAGAAATCTTGTGAAGACACCCTAGTCTTCCTTTACTGTGGTCAGTGATCATGGGGCCATTAACATTTCCAGGCAGTAATGCAAAGCCATGACTTGAGTGTTTCTCATGCACTTTAGCCACTCAAAAACTTTTATACAGTTTTAGAGTAATAATAGTTCAATCTTTAAACATTGATAAATCTCTCATATTCATGGTCCTACCACTCAGAGCATTTCTAGGAAGAAAAAAGTTAGTCACAGATATCCATTACTTCTAGAACCCAACATTACCTTTCTAACCTTCTCAAATCTCTTAGGAATCAAACTATTTTAGATCCTTCCAGATTTTTCATCCTTTTTCCAAACAAAATAAGTCTAGTTCTTTATACCCAAGAGAAGAACTCTATATCCCTATCCATCCATCCATTTCTCCCTCCCTTCCTCCCTCAATCCCTCCCTCTGTCCCTCCCTCCCTTCCTTTCCCTCTTTTTTTTTCTTTCTTTCTCCCTTTCTACCCCACCCTTTTCTATTTATCTATATACCATCTATCTCCCTTGTATTTTTAGGATACCCCCATAAGAAAATAGTCCCTTAATTCAATAATGAGGAGTGAAAGATCAGTCTGCTCAATCCATTCCTTGGCTCTCTGTTATATATTCATATAACTTTATAAATCTAGTTAGATAGTATACATACACACACACACAAAAACACACACACACACACACACACACACACACACACAAACATACAGGGATTGAACCCAGGGGGTACTTAACCACTGAGCCACTTCCCCAGTCCTTTTTATATTTTATTTAGAGACAGGATCTCACTGAGTTGCTGAGGCTGCTTTTGAATTGGAATCCTCCTGCGTCAGTCTCTCAGGCCTCTGGGATTATAGGTGTGCACCACTGCACCTGGCAATTTAGGATATCTTTAGACATAGTAGTGACAAGGAGTAGGTCTCACAGCAGTTGGAAAATGTAAAGAGATGAAATCAAAGAATTTCATTTCCCTCCTCATTGTCTTAGATTCAATAAGCATAAATTTGTAGAGTTTTTTTCTGTGTAAGAAACACTCTGATTTGAAATGTGATGAACAAAATCTTAATTCTCATGGGACTTGCTTGCTGATGTATTAGAAATTTGGTAACTTACTAAACAAGGAAGTCATTGAGGTAATTTCATATAAAGGCAAGAGCTATAATAACTGATAAATTATGAAAATGTGAGGTTGTGTTAGGTTGAGTATGGAAGGAAGGCCTTTCTAAGGAAACCAGTATCTATGCTAAGCCTCGAGTAATCAGGGTTATCTAGCCAGGTAACTGTATGAAATCAAAACTTGTCAGACACATGAAACTCAGGTGCAGTATTCCTGATGCACAGTCAACTTTGACGTGTTTGATATGTACAACATTGAAGGCACACAAAGTGTGCATATACATATGCTCATTTATACACTTAAGTTTTCCATTTATTTCACACACAATATATTAAAATTGCAAATTTCCAAATCTATGTTCATTTATCTTTAGACAAAATGATTCCCAAGAGCAATAATTTAGTCCTTCCTACCCTGATGATCATATATGAAGTCAACAATATCTTCCAAGGGGACTTGTAGTTTCCTTGACCTTAAATTTAATGAATAGTAATGCCTTTGCTATATAAACTGAAAAAGATCATTCAGGTATGAAATACAGACTTCATAAGTGATGAACCAATGAGCAGTACATAAGCACCAGTGGGAATAAAAATAGACAGTTCTGAAATATCTAGTTCTTAAAGTAGATGTTAATTGATACCATTGTGAATATACTGATTATATATATTGATAAATTTCTTTGTCAACAACTCTCTAAACATATGGGCATGTATATACACCAAGATAGAACTTTCTATGGTTTGTAATTTCTTCATATCAAAGTAGATTTGCTGCAGAGAAACATTTGGAAACATTGAATGTACAGTATATCTCAGTAAGTGTCATTCAGTGCACAGGCTTGGGAAGAGAAAGACAAATTAGAGGTGATTCCTGACCTATAAGAGCTGAGGAATTAGTAAGAGGTTGAAAAATCATAAAGCCTTTTGTAAGAACTAAATAAGAGCAATGAACCACATCTAGCAGGAGAAGGTAACTAGTATTGATGTACTATAAAAGTATATTGATATTTCAGTTTCACATTTATTATAATCCTATAACATTACCCATGAGGAGAAGCTTTATAGTGAGGCTTCTTAGAGTCTGTGCTTATTTCTTTTTATGATCAAAAAATAACACAGCTTTAACAAAAGAACAATTGGTTAACGAAATGGGCTAAACTCAGTGGTGATGCAAACAAGAAATGGATTTAATGTTTTCCAATAAGTGCCCATGAGCATGCTGTTAAACTCCCTGTCAGCACTAGAATCAACTGTGAACATATTCCAGGGTTTTCAGGTCACTGTAAAAACAATTTTGCATTGACAATGAAGCCCCAATTTGACCCTCTAAATAGGTTCAACCCAATCCAATGTGAGCAGTTCAATACTGCACACAGCTAATCTTCTGTCCTCCTCAACATCCAGTCTGACTCACTGGCTGGGTCATGAAGAAGGAGAGTATGATCTGTGTCTTCACTCACTTTGTTTTTCTGTTTCTACCTGCTCATTCCCAATCCATTATCTTCTGATCTTCCAGCATCAAGGCAGAAGTAGATGTCATGTGAGAAATAGTGTAATTTTTTTTTTCTTTTTGATTGGTGCTGTTTTTTTTTTTTCATCTTTTATCTTGTAGTGTGCTCTGTGTAAGTTGCTGGTTTTTCCATGAAGCAGAGATGGGCTCTTTGGTGTTCTTAGTGAGCAGCTCTAGTTAACATCTCAACTTCTGCCCACATCCATTCATCTCACCACTCCTTCCTGCAACCCCTTTCCATGGCAGGGAGCCTTCTTAGGGCCACATCAAGACTGCTTAAACAGCTCACTTTGTGCAGCATCTACCTGTCACATGGGAAACTAGTCTATTTTCTATACAACACCTAGAGATGGTGTGCTACTCTGTGATGCTCTCTCTGTGGAGAAACTCCTGCCTTAAGGAGACTCGCAGCCAAGAGCTCTCAAATTCCAGTGGATACAACTCTCAATGCTAAGACATTCCTTAAGTTCTGCTTAGCAGGCAGCAGAAGAAGGCCTGGGAGCAAATGCAGCTCAGCAAGCATCCAGCTATGCCAGTTTCTCCTTCATTTTTTAAGAGTATTTCTTTTTGGAGCCAAACAATTAATTCAAGGAATTTCCTCTCTGGTCTTTTCCCCAACTATGGGATGGGATGGAAAATATACTAGAATGCCTCACTTTTTGCCAACTTTCCTCTTCTACAAAATTATGACTTTTGATTTAACAGGCTGGATGGAATGGTGGGGATGACAGCCGAAAGACCAATTTGACTACCTCTTAGCAAACTCAAGACAGGGGTGTTTGACAGATTTTTGGCTGTTTTGTGGAGAATATGGTAATACTTACTACTTGTTGTCCACAGTAAAGGCTTAAGCCAAGATTCCAAGACACAGGAAAAGTCCCATTCAACATATTGTGACACATGTTTTTTAAAAATTTCAGAAAAGCACAAAAATAAAAATTAAAATCACCTGTAATTTTTCCACAGCTAGTTTTTGTGTCAATTTCTATCATCCTTTCTAACTAGATAACATGAATATATGTAAATGTGTATAGGTTCAGAATAAGATTTTATAGATTCTTTTAATCCTCGATTTTCTTCTTAATTACATTCAAAGATACTTCATTGTTCTCACAGATCATTATTTTCAATGATGCCTAGCTCTGCACTATTTTCTAAGATTTTCAACCACAAGGGCAGATTGTTTTCAGTATTTCTTTCTATGTATAATGCATTTAGTGAATATTATTGCTCATTAGTTCATTTATCAAATATATTTTGAGTGCCACTCTGTGCCAGACATTCACGTATGCTTGGCATAAATCAGGAATAAGAAATGTGCATGATCTGTGAAACAAAGAGCAGAGGAAACTTTGGGGGCTATGGATATTTTCACAGTCTTCATCGTAGTGACAGCTTCATGGGTGTATAAACATGTAGAAAGTTAACGGATTTTACACTTTCAGTATGTGCAAGTGAGAGGTGAGACTGTTGGAGAAAGCAGGTGTAAACAATCTTGCAGAATTTTAGTAGGGAGGACAGAGAGAGTTTAAAAGATAGTAGATAAACGTGTCAGGGGATTAGTGGGACACTGAACATGTTTAAATGCTGATGGAACAAAATCAAAAGAGTGACAGAAAGGGACCATAGAGAAGAATAAGAAATAACAGCTTTTCAAGTTTTCTGGGAAAGCCAAGGAACTTGGGTGAGCATCCAGGAAGGACCAAGCATCTCTATTTACTCAGAACATTCCTAAAACAATTTGAGAATGGAATCCTACAACTGTTGATGACAATTCCTTTTTTTTTTTTTTCCAATTTTGCCTGACTAATGTAAAAATACAGAATATAACTGTTTCTTTGTGGTTTCTGCCTTTTAAAATTTCCTTAATACTTTCTTTTCATATTTATCTCCTGAGGAAAAAAGATTTTTTTTAAACCTTGCACAGTTTCTAGAAGTCTAAAATGAATAACAAGAGGGGGGATAGTAGAGGATAGGAAAGGCAGCAGAATACAACAGACACTAGTATGGCAATATGTAAATCAATGGAGGTGCAACTGATTTGATTCTGCAATCTGTATACAGGGTAAAAATGGGAGTTCATATCCCACTTGAATCAAAGTGTGAAATATGATGTATCAAGAACTATGTAATGTTTTGAACAACCAACAATAAAAATTAATTTAAAAAAATAAAAAATAATAAAAAATAAAATGAATAACAAAATTGTTGCTGGAGTAAGTGATAGTTTTGTAGATCTCCATGATTATGTTCCTTCCTATTTTGAATTCCAGATTTTTTTTCTAAGGGTGCCTTGGTTTGGATTTTTTGCCAGAATTTACCAAACTGTACTATCAAGTGAACCACACTGAATACACCCTTATTCTCAAAGGTTTATCCTGAACAGTGACAGCACCAGTATTTTTTTTCCCTCTTTCCCTTCCCATTATCATTTCTGTCCATCCCAAATACAACAGATCATAGTTTCTACTGGGCACTTCAGGTAGGACATTTCCAAACTTCCTTAAAATTGGTGTTTACCATGTATCTTCATGCAACATTATATAAAGTATGACATTGACCAAGAACCTAGAGGTATGTGTGGGGGTCTGGCACACTCACATGCATGAATGATTATGTTTCATGTGGGTAAAATTGCAAGATTTTAGTAACAATTTTCAAGTTGGGATTTCCCTTACTAGATTTAGTATAGATAATATATTTTTCAGAGTTTATAGTTCAGTTTTATACATTTGTTGAGCATTTTATTGCCTGAAAGACACACAGTACTGGGGACTGTTAAGGAAAACGTTTGTTTGTGAAAGGCAAAAAAAAAAAAAAAAAAAAAAAATCTATTAGGAGAGTGGTGGAGAATAAAAAGGGGGAGGGAATATCTGAATAAGAATGTAGGAAAATGTGCTGGGCAAGTTGGTGCATGTCTGTAATCCCAGAGACCCAGAATGCTGAGGCAGAAGAATTACAAATTTGAGGTAAGCCTCAGCAACTTAGTTAGGTCTTAAGCAACCTAGCAAGACCCTGTCTCAAAATAAAAGATAAAAAGGGATGGAGACTTAGTTAAGTGCTTAAACACCCCTGGGTTTAATCCCCAGAGCAACAAAAACAATGAAAAGAATATGAAAAATGTGATGGTGGCCTTGGACCTACTGTAGACTAGGGGGTCAGGCACAGCCTCTCTGATATTTGGAGTTATCTAACCAGGATGTTGAACTGAAGGCAATATGCAACTAAAGATTAAAAATATAGGTTTTTCAGAGAAACTGATAATCTAATTTAGTTGTGGCTCAGAAAGGTATCAGATAAAGTATATTTTAGGAAGAAGGTACAAAACTGGTGGGAATAGAGTGGGTGAAAGTATAGATGGCCTATGGGGATAAGCTAAGTAGTGCTATCCATGTAGAGGGACAATAGGACAAGGTCAAAACCAGCAAGTAGCACAGCTTGGTTGTAGCAGAGGATGGAATTTTATGAAGGAAAGTGGAAAAAGTTGTCTCAATGTCATAGTTTGGAGGATCTTACATGTGTGCAGCATCCATATTTTCAAGTATGCCATGAGGCTAGCTTTGTGTCACACCCCTGTAATCCCCCTACTCAGATGACCAAAGCTGGAGGATTGGGAGTTCAGGCCCAGCCTGGACAACTTAGCAAGATTTCATCTCAACTAAAAAAGTGTGTAAGATAGCAACGTTAAAAGCACAAAGATATTACACACACATACACAATGGTCTTTTTTTTCAGCCATAAGGAAGACGAAAATGGTCATTTACAGGAAAGTGAATGAAACTTATGAGCATTATGTTAAGCAAAATAAGCCAAACTCAAAATTCAAGGGCCATTTGTTTTCTCTCATATATAGAAGCAAGAAAAAAAAAAAAAAAGAAAGAAAAGAAAAAATGGCAGAGGTGTTGGAATCTCACAGAAACAGAAGGGAAGCAAACAGAGTAGATGAAAGGGATAAGGGGAAGGGAGGAAGAGAAGGAAAGGAAGGATTGGGGGACAAAACTGATCAAATTATATTGTTATCTTGTGGGCAAGTACAAATATGTAACAACAAACCTTACTGTTATGTATAATTACAATGAAACAATGAAAACAAAACGATAAGTAAATAAATAAAACTACAGAAGAATGGAAAAATTGAAATCATAACGAAGAGAGCTGCTACTTGTTGAACAGTTTCTGTGTTTGTGCTCTGAAATTTATACATATTACCACCTCTCTTCAAATATTTTTCAACTGTTGAAGTATGTTGCTACAGATGAGTTAAACTGATACGCAACCAAGGAAGTAATCTGGGCAAATGCCATTAAGTTAGAAAGAATTTGAACCAATGTTATAGGAAGATCTAGAATTATGGGGGAGAAGTTATCACTTTGATACTCTAGTTGTGATGTTCTGAGAAAGGGAATATGAATTAGTGTAGTATCCAAGAGCCTGGAAAAAGAGAAAATGGGGATGGAGACATTCTGAATGAAAATGCTTTAGATATAAAATTTAGAATCACATTTGATGTTGTAGAATTAGAGAAAGGAATAAGAATTTTAGTATTTCTTGCAAGGATGAAATGGCCATGACTCTTCTTTTCTTTTTTTGGTATCAGAGGTTGAACTCAGGGGCACTCGACCACTGAGCAACATCCCCAGCCCTATTTTGTATTTTATTTAGAGACAGGTTTTCATTGAATTGCTTAGTGCCTCGCTTTTGCTGAGGCTGACTTTGAATTTGTGATCCTCCTGCCTCTACCTCCCCAGCTGCTGGGATTACAGGCATGCTCTACCACGCCTGCCATGAATCTTATTTTCAATTTTAATGTTTTGCGTATCTTTTTTTATCTATTGTTTATAGCATTTTTAAAGAAATTTATGCTGAGTATATGAAATTTTACAAATACATTGTAGTAGGAGTGAAAGAAAAAACTTTCTTAATGTTCTAATACTTACTGACAGCAATGTTAATACAGGTATATTCCCAAACTTTAAAAACATATTTTAGGTGCAGGAGTTGTGGCTCAGTGGTAGAGCACTTGCCTAGCACATGTGAGGCACTGGGTTCTATCCTCAGCACCACATTACAAATAAAGGCATTCTGTCCATCTACAACAACAAAAAAATAAAAAAATAAAAAATAAATAAAAAAAAATCTTTAAAAAGTTTAGAGGATATTTGAAGAATTATTGTTAAACAATTTGGTATGATTATTATTATATTACTCAAAATTTATAGACTGAGTGCTATATTTATCACAGAACTATCAATGCTTTTCCTTATTATCATATAAGCTTTACAAACATTTTACTTCCTGACTAATATTCCATTATCTAAGTTTCCATTATTATACTTAATCACCTACATATAGTTTCCATTGATGTTGTTTCTGCTTTATATTTTTTTTCTTTTCTTTTTTTTTTTCACTAGTTCTGGGGATTGAACACAGTGTCTCATACATGGAAGACAAGTGCTCCACCACTGAACTATACCCCCAGCAGGTTTTGATATATTTTTAAGCAGAGCTTTTATATGTATTTTTTCCTATATTTATGATTATACACGTAGAATAGATGATCAGAAGTAGCATTATCAAATCAAAATATATGGTTATTGAAAAATGCATGATATTCTCAAATTATTTTCCAAAGGTATTTGCTAATTTAAATTCATATCAATGATTTTTGATGTGTACACTTCACTGTACTATTAAAAATAGCAAGTATTGCATTTGTAATAATATTTTAAAATGTATTAAAACATTAGGACAATGTTTTAAAATAACAAATGCCAGTGAGAAATCATTCAGATCATTGTACAGAATTTGCAAATTAGATTTCTGGGACCTGCTTAGATTATTCCTAAATTTCTTATCAACGCAAAAAGTTTTAAATCAGGTGCAGTGGTATAAACCTATAATCCCCCAAACTCTGGAAGCTGAGACAGAAAGATTGCAATTTAAGAGCCAGCCTCAGCAATTCAGCAAGGCCCCAAGAGAGACTCCGTCTCAAAATTTTAAAAAAAATAATAATAAAATAAAAATAAAGGGCTAGGAATGTAGCTAGGTGGTTAAGTACCCCTGCTTAAATCCTTAGTAACAAAAGTAAAAAAAAATAATGAATAAAAGTTAAGAATGGATAGAGAAAGCATTGTTATATGTGTTTTGACTTTGGAGGGAGCTGATAGATTGCTGTATATTGTTTGAACCCATCCTCCAAGTGAAATGGGGCAGAAACGTCTGCTTCTTATTTTAAGGCTTCTAAAATAACTTGCTCTGTTTTGCATTCTGACTATGAAGTTGATTCCTTCCTGATAATCTCCAGTTTGAGAAATTAGGTACTAAAAGAGGGATGGCTCCGCTCTGAGTTTGTTATGGGAACTAGACAGGAGTCCTGGGGAAGATAGTGGGACAAGGTAGTTTGGGGCCAGAACCATTGAGTGGTGTATAGACTTCATCAGGGAGAACCTGAAGGCCAGGTCGTCTTCTTGGGAATATGAAGAGTTCAGAGATATAGTTCTGGAAGCCATGGTTTTGCAGAAGACAGAAGCTCAACAAGACTGTAAAATACCCCCAAAGAACTGCAAAGAGAAAAATCAAGCTTTAATCATTGGCAAGCACCAGAGATATAGCCAGGTAAACAGGGCAATTTTGGTAACTTCTGGCCTTTTTTCCTTTTTCTACTAGCTTGGAGTCTGACCTTTTCACCCCGGGGGAAGGAAAACAATTTACTCCACTAAAACCTATTGGAACAGTGAGAGTTAAAGAGAAGAGAATCCTGCAAGTTTTTGGTTTTTATTATTTTATAAATTATAGGGCTTATGATTTTTGTTAGTTTAGTTAACCAGCCACATTTCTCTTAGAAAGTGTCAATAAAGATAATTATAAATTTTAATGGTAAACCTTGTCTGTATTTTAGTCTACTCTTTTTGTAAACTAGTTGATGAATGTGCAGTTTCTTTACATACAGTAAAGTTAAATTTCATCCTAGATATTTAGGAAAGCATGTGCCAGGCAAGACTCAGACAGCACAGAGTAATGCAGGTTAACCAAGAGTTATCATGAGAATAGTGTGGTTCAGGCCCATCTTTACCTCTTAATAATTATGTGACATTGGAAAAATCACTTAGCCTCAGAACCTCAGATTTTAAATATATGAAAACTTAGAGAACGGTTATATAGTATAAAGCAAGATGTGGTATGTGAAGCAAAATAAAGTTTTTTGTCCCTTGACTTCCCACCCCTCCCCTCACACCATACCCACCTCTCTACCATCTCAAATTTGCAGGAACGTTGTCTCTGGTGAGGTACAGACCTAGAGAATTTGTCAGCATAATAGCATCAAAGCTATCCTAAAATGGGCAGTTAATATGAATAAGAGAAAAATGTGTTTCCTTCTGAAGCACTGAATAGGATTAGCTAGGGAAATCTCTCAAATTTTAGAAAGCTGCCCCAAAGTCTATGTGCTTGCACAAGAAAAGCAGTGATTTCCTCAACTTGAACATATGCTTTCCCCTTTCCTCCACCTTCCACATGGATAGCAATGTGGAACTAATAATTATTTCTTCAGCAGTGCAAATTACCTCTGCCTTTTATTCCCACACTATCTTAAACACAGGGTTCCTTTTCATGTTATAGCCAGAAGGGTTAGCTTGTTAAAAATTTGTCCCACCATTCTCCAAAGTGTCATTCAGGGATCCACTCATGTGACTCTCATTAATGACAAAGACCTGTGTCTAAAGGAGTGTGCAAAACCCCAGAGAGTGTAAAGATTCAAAGTGTTATTGAGGCCAAGCCATCTTATCCATAGGTGAGCCTTCCGGGTCATGATGGATTCACCCCAATGAAATAAAGTGCAGAATTTTCTGTGTGCCTGGGCCTCCTCTACAGTCACTAAATACAAAGCTTTAGTTACCTCTCCATACTGAATACAAATTACCCAATAAAACAAATAAAAGCTCTCTAAAGCTACATCATACGTTATGTAAATTGTTTAGCTCTATTCAAGAAAACAAGTATTATGCCAGTCTAGCAGCAGAGTTAAGTATCTGCATTTGTAAAAATTAAAAAGTAATCGCTTAAAATCAAAATGTAAATTAATTCCTTTCCATATTGCTTCCAAGGCTATTTCATAAAATTTAAAGTTCACCTCAGGAAAAAAAAAAAAGAACACTTTATGCTCTCTTTATTTATATAACTTTCATATGTGTGTATAGCTTTTGTTAATATAGTTTTACAGGGTGAGGTTCTAAGGAAAATATTTCTATTACCTTCGATATTACAGAACTATGAGGGATTGCTTATTCAGAACTTTGATTAAAACAATACTTCCAGTTTGAGTTTTATACTCTAGTGAAGAACTGAACAAAACCCTGTAATTTAGCTATGCAACATTACTCAGTCTAACTGGCACTTTATGTTCTCCCGTGTTCAAATGCGAAGGGGGAGAGAACATTCCTCATCCATGGGAGGACACAGACTGTATTTTGTTAGGATAGTCATCTTGTTATGTCCCATTCAGCTCAGCCCCATTAAGCTTTTGGGCCTGGAATTGCTGCCTGCTGCCAGGATTAATATCTCAGTATTTTTTCCCTTTTAGTTTATGGTTACTTTTCAAGAATTAAATGATCATTCAGAAAGTTGGCTTCAGTTTATGAACTGTTAAACCTGTGGTGGATCTGATACAGAAAAAAGCAAAAGCATAAATGCTATTGGTAGTAACTTTCCTTTGCAGACATGTAGACATTTGCTGCTACCATCCTCTTTTTTTTTTTTTTTTTTCTTTTAACCTGAATCCATATTCCTACCTGAACCTGCACTGTGTGATCCTATGTCATATTCCAATGGGGACTGGGCTGCCCCAGGTTGCAAAGGGTCTTCTCCAGTAACCATCAACACTCTTCCTTTATTAGGCAGCTTTTACATATGTTAATTTTCTCTTTTTCCCACCATCATATTTATTCTACAAGTGAGGGAAAACACCATATGCTATGATAATAAATTCTAGACAAATGAACAAATGGGGTGGAATGAAAAAGTTTGTGTTTGTGTTCAAGATTCTCTATATGATTGTTGATAAAACACAGTAGATTGACAGTCCTGGCAATTCAAATTTAGTTCTAGAATGGATTCAGCAATTGTGGAGGTCATCCTCATCAGCAATGAATTGTAGAATTAGATTTTAAGGATCTCAGCTAGTTTAGACATGATCTCTTTAGTTATTGAGTCGACTCTTTATAATCAGATATGTTGCATTAAATGGAAATTTATGAATGAATGAATTAACATGAATTCCTAAAGTGTTATATTTGTGGTCTGGCCATGTGTTCTGCCAGGAAATTCACTAAGGATATTTTCTAAGAAAGCTATTTACAAACATGAGTAGATTCTAACCAAAGAAACAAACAATTTTTTTTTTTTATCTTTCTATATCATGAAACAAAGAGAACAAAAGTGAAGCACACAGCATTTTTTCAATGGGTAAATTTACATATGTTTACTGAATGTAAATATGTTACATAATTTAAGAATATTTTATTTTCTACACATGATTTATACTTGATATCCTTAAAGACTCTCTTTTTTAAAATTCAAATTAATTTGATCTAGGGCCTGGAAATTGAAGAATAATTTGAGAATATTTAACACTGTGAAAACATAATTATTTAATTATGAATTCTGTTAAAATCTTAGGGCCTCATTAAACACTACATTTTTTAAAAAACTCACCAACAGGTCCCAGCTCACTAATTTTTAAAACCTTTTGTAATGCACTGGCTCCATACCACATTCTCATCTCATAAATGCCAAATGCCTCTTCCTGGGCTAGCTGTCCTGGCTCCATATATATATATATATACTAAAAAAAAAAAAAAAAAAAAAGTTGGGTTGTTTATTGTTTGTTTCATTTTGTTATCATTCAAACATACTTATATTTTCCATATTATGGAAACTTATTTTCATACATTTTTTCTCTACTAGCCTTAGTCCATTGAAGAAATGTTCTTAATGGGAGGCATCTTTGTAAACCAATTCTCTCCACCTTGCACAGGATTGGGCACAGTGTGGACCCTCAATCAATATGTGTAAATATGTGTGTCTTAAGACAAAATATATCCCTTCCAATCATCACTGCCACTCAAATTTCATCCTGTAATTACTTACTGGAGAGAATCTTAAAACTCTGGATTATTTTTCTGAACTGGTATCTTCAGATCTTGGGTACACTGGGCCTTAAATCTCCTAAATAAGCAAATAGTTTTCAGGGAAACAGGCTACCAGCCAGTCCTCATTGGCAGAGTCTAAACTTCTCTAATGAAGGCTGGTTGCTATTCTGAGCCAAGAGCCCTGTCTGTCTGTTTCCATTTAGCAGCAAAATCCTTAATCTTCATCATTCTCAAACTCCCATTTGTTTTCCAATTTTTTCTCACATTCCTGGCATTAGCCAAATAAAGTAGTTCCATTTCCTGTCCATTTTAATATAATATTTTTACAGGATATGCATGGATATCAGATTTTTCTGCATCTTCTCTACATTCTTTCTGTTTTTAATCTGTACAGAAAAGTTGTGCTCTACTGGCTTTTGGTTTTGGTTAAAAGTAGCTTTCTCTTGGTTAAAACCTGATTGTCTAAAACAGTAGGTGGATATGTATAGTTATTGTAATACAGTTTTGATAATAGCAAGAGGTGGAATATGTCAAGGTATTAAAGAATACAGAGTAGATGCTAGGCATAGGGACTCAGGAGGCTGAGGCAGGAGAATTGTAAGTTGAAAGCCAGTCTCAACAACTTAGCTAGGCCCTAGGCAATTTAGCATGACGCTTTCTCAAAATAAAAAAATGAAATAAAAAGTATTGGGGATGTAGCTCAGTATTGGTTGAGTATCCTGGGCTCAATCCCTTGTACAAGCAAACAAATATAAAGTAGAGAAAATAATCTCTATTCTGCTTAGGGGTGTCAAGGACTAACTCCAATACCAGATAAACTATGCTGCAAAGGCCTCTCAGTCAAGTCCATAGCATGGGTAAAGACCCCAAAACATGAAAGAGCATGGCTGGAGTACTGGAAGAAGTTCTGTATCTCTGAAGTTCTGTATAACTGTGAAAGTAGCAGGTGATATATTTGAAAAACTGTTCAGTGACCTGAGGGATGGTGCATTTGGCTAGAAAGTGCATCATGACATCAAAGTGGAACCTAAACTAAAAGGGATAAAAATCACCATTAAAACTAAAAGCATTCTAAAGATAACATCAAGGTATGTGAGAGGAAATAGTAAAACTATCCCAGAGAAAGAAGGACATTTAACAGTTACAATTAAGAAGGAGGGTAACAACTCTAGTGGTAACTGTGTCCAATAATGGAGATGTTGAACTATTGACTATAAGATACAAAGTATGTTTACGTATTTGAGAAGTCTCAGGCTGAATATATATAGTAAGGACCACAGACTTATCCAATAATATATATGAACAGCTCTGATGTGAAGAAAAAGAAGAAAAGCTCCCTGACTGCTAGGAGTTGGAGACTAACATAAATCTGAAACAAGTTTCAAATAAGTTCTGAATTGCAGATTTTGGTGTTGTGGGATGTCAGAAAGAAGTCAGATCAATGCATTCATGAAAGAGGCCAGATGTGTAGTGTTTGGAGGAAGTGAGGGTATAGCATGTAAACCCATGGGAACCACAGGAGGAAAAGCAGAGAGAAAAAATGGAGCCCAACTTATTTTGCAATAAGAATCTGGGCAGGAATATGCTCTGTTTAAAATCAACAGAGTCTACTGGAGAATAAGAAGAAAAAGTTTCATAAGTACAACAGGCATAGATCACAGAGACAACTCAACACTCAGGCAGGGAGATTATGTGCTGGGGTTGGGAACTGCAAGTTCTGAAGCCTTCACCCTTCTTGGCATCAGATGGGTGAATATTGGAGATGGCATTACAGGAAGACTGGTCTTGGGAGATGTGCACTGTGGAGTCAGAGAAGACCAAATGTAATGTTAAAAAAAGACTTATTCCTGATCACCCTCTTGCCTTAGTAATATGAGATTTCTAAATCCTTCCTTCTTCACTTTTTCTAGTGTCCAGAGTTCGTTTCCTGGTATAACTTCTTAAAGATACATTACAATTTGTTGCTCACAGCTAGAATTGAATAGACACCCCATTCCTATGGAGACTGGGAGGACGTGAGTTTTATACCACTACACATACACACACACACAAAAAAAAATCCTGTCATCAAATGCAAAGGCTGTTGCTATGGATTTTTCCTGGTTCAACTTAAAATGTTTATTTTTTTGCTTTTCTGATAAATTTGTACAGGGACATCAGGAGCTGTATAATACTGGGCACATTAAAAGCAAACACTACTATTATTTTTAATTAATATTACACATAAAAATAAATCAATTAATAATTAGCAAAAACCTCTTCATGTTTGAAACTGTAAGTTCCTATATTTTTTGGTGGTGGTTGTTTGTTTTTGTTTTCTGGAACATCTGACTAAATCTGCAAGTAGATATATTAAATCCCAGTTACTTTCCTGTTCTAATGTCTATTGTCACTACAAACAATTGAGATTGGTTTCTGTGACCATACAAAAAAGTCAGGCCTGCCTCTTGAGTTCTACCTTTGTAACACTTGGCTTTTACATAAATGTTTTTCAAGCTTCATTTAGTTAGCACTAAAGAGTCCACTGTTGCTATAATATGTGTGGAATAATGATTCCAGTCATGCACACTAAATTCGTTGAGTAAATATGTATATAGTAGAAAGAAGCAATGTATTAAGTCTGATCCTAGTTTGAGGCCTGGCAAATAATAAAATATGAATTTCTCGTTTTAAATAGTGAATTCAATCCTGGAAATCCATGTTCCAGGGTGGTATTTCCATGACTGGCTGGTGCTGAGTTGTTGATGTAAAGCTATGATGACACAATATGTGTGTGTGTGTGTGTGTGTGTGTGTGTGTGCACATGTGTACATGTGTGCTCCAAATCTGTGAATTTAGGAAGAGAAAAGGAGAAGGAGCAATTCAAGGAGGTAATTACTGTCAATTATACCCCAAAGGCTTAAGGCTATATGTGGAAAATATTAATAAAAGGCTGAAGGTAAAAAGCTGGGAACTAACATATTAAGTGGAAAATTTACTGTATTTCAAAAGCAGCAAACAGGCAGCCATGTGGTCTGAATCTGGCTTGGGCATGTGTTTTGTTTGGCCTCAGTAATTTTAAAACAACATAACCTCGACTGTCTTTAAGAATGGTTGAGCTTCTCTGCATATCACTCAGCTGTCTATGCAATATCATACCTGATTCATTATGCACTGAGTATAGTTTGAGTTAAAAATTTAATATTTTAGATATGTAAATGGCAAGGTATTATTGTCGTAGGAAGACTTTGGAGGCAAAATATTTGTGACTAAATGTGAATTCAGTGATCTGTTATCTGCAGTGCATCTCCCTGAATTTCATAGCACTCATCTTTAAAAGAGAAGACTTAAAAATACTACTACCCACTATACTTAACAACTGTGCCAAACATGGGATAAATGTGGATCTCAGATAAAGGATGAGGGTGCTTATGTTAATCTACATGCTGTGTAGTTATCTATTATTTTATTTCAAAATGAAGAGTTTTACTTCTTTAAGTATTTAATTTCACATATACTCCACACTTATAATTGACTTTTGTATTCCTGTGTCTGGGACCTTTGTTTAGTTGCTACTCCATATATACATATGTCAGTAGTTCTCAAACTTGACTACAGATATTTCTGTGAAGTTTAGAAAGTGCTGATGTCTGAGTCACATATCCAATAATTCTGAGTTAATTGGTCTGGCAGTAAACTCAGGCTTTGACCATTTATGATTTGTTTGTTTTGTTTTTATTTTAAAGTCAGTAGTTTACTTTAATGAGCAGACATTGAGAACACAACTTACATCTATTCGGTAGAACCATTTATTGTATATTAAAATTTAGCCTAATTCAGTCACACTCAGTGTGTTTTGTAAAACTCAAATATAGCATATATTGCTGGTTAGTTATTTCATCTTTATGTGAGTAGTCCTCTAAGTGTAACATGATTAATGTCATATGGGATTGGAGGTTGGCCCCTAGGGATGTCCTAGCCCTCAAATCCTGTGAACATGTTACTTTACATGGCACAGAAACATTGAAGGTGTGACGCAGTTTAAATTCTTGAGGTGAGGCTGTTTTCCTGGATTTTCCAGGTGAGCTGAGGGTAAGTAGGAGAGAGGCAGTAGGGTTCTAATGAGAGGGAAGATGTAGTGTCAGATGCAGCATCAGAGAGCAGAGCAGAGGCCACTGCTAGAAGCACTGCTGGCTTTGAAGATGGAGAAATGGGCCACAAACCATATATAGATGGCTTTGAGAAGGTGGAAAGGATAAGGAAATAAATCCCACACTTCTGCTTGGGAAGTCATCACCATGATTTCTGGCCCTTTACCATCAAAGTTTAGACTTCTTGCCTCCAAAACTAAAAGAACATTTTTTAAGTTATGAAGTCTACAGTAAAGTGTTATAGCAAAAACAGCAAGAAGTATACACCTGGGTAAGTACTAAAAGGCAAATTATCAAGGCTACCTCCATATCTACTACATCAGAAACTCTGGGGGTTGGGCCCAGCTTAAGTGATCTTTTGAGGTGATTCTGACACAATTAAGAACTGCTACTTTAGATGCTCATGGTATTTAATCACTGTTTTTCCTTATAACTTGTGGCATTAATGGTTATAAAATGGGACAGTACATATGAATATTCAACTCATCTTGATTAAGAAAGTTTTATATTATGCAATATATATATATATATATATATATATATATATATATATATATTATTCCTATAAAAATTGCATTTAGGGACTGTGGCTGTAGCTCAGTAGTAGAGCACTTGCCTGGCATGTGTGAGGCACTGGATTTGATTCTCAGCATCATATAAAATAAATAAATAAATAAATAAATAAATAAAGGTATTGTGTCCATCTATAAATATTTTTTTTTCCTTAAAAGGGGGCATTTAAAATGAAGACAGTGGTAAAAAGGAAGTTTTGAAAATTTAGTATGGTCACTGGGGCTTGTAAAGAGAGATCTGCTCTAGAGTTAGAAGTCACATACTTTAATTGAGCACACCCTTATTTGGAGAGCACACAATCATCACTAGAGATAACTTTTGTCATGGGAGGATTTGAGGAAGAGGCAAAGTCAACCTGAAGATTCCAAAGTCAATCTTTTTTTGAGTTCCTGTGCCATTCACACAAGAAGTTTACTTTGAACCTGATTAGAAAAGGTAGCAAGGATTCACATACTTTAAAAATCCATATTGTCAGAGTGGGGGGGGTAGAAAAAATTACATTCAAACAAAATGTTTGCAATTTTGAAGCATCTTGATGGAATACCACCCAGTCAGTGAAAACCGTATGCAATCTATATATGTGGAAATTTTCTGCTGGTCTGTTACCCATAATGAAAACTTCAGGCAGCCCCACATCTGTTCCCTAAAGTCCCTCTAATTTCACTGTGTCTGTTTAAAGTACTGGCCAGTACCTGCAAGGTTTGAAGACTAGGCACTTTTCTCTGAGGAACAGCACAGACTACTAATCCGTATTCTGGAAGTTTCTGTATCAAAACCCCAAACTTTCCACTTTGACATTGAATAGTGACTAGTTTAGCTACTGTAATACTACCAATCCTGCAGCCCTTGAAACTGTCTGTATATGAACTTTTCATTTGACCTAACTGGGTACTCTACATTTGTCATTTGAACCTAAGAACAATCTTCTAAAAATATTGAAGACACTTCTTCTTCTGTTATTTATAGTGTGATCTGTAATTTCTTCGTCAAACTACTTAACTGCATTTTATCACACTTTTTAAAATATGGTATGAGGATCTAAAGTTCAAGGAAGTATAACAATCAGTTGAAAAATACTCACCAGACAAGTAATCATACACTCTTGTGTCACCTGACATGCAGTGAACGAGCTGATGAATGAGTCAGGACTTAAATGGTAATTATCATTCATCATTATAATAGACTTATTAATTCATAAATTCTTGGTAAGCCAATTTTCTATAAAAAGGTTAATAATAAAAGTGGAAAAGAGAAAAAATAGCCCCAATGTGATAAAAAATGTAAAAGCTAAAATATCTTTACTGCCACATATCCCTTCTAATTATCCAGTAGTTTTATATTAAAATGTTTCTTAATACAAGACTATATTTTCTCAGTATTTTGAAGGAACAAAAAGTACAATTTCTTTTATTATTCATCGACTCACTCTCCTCCATATGAACGAGGATAAATTTAAGAACCAAACTGAGATATTATTTGAATGCTCTAAATTAATTTAATCCCAAATAAACTGAGAGAGTTTTAAACTGCAATTCTTTATTTTAGTAAATTCCAGGGTATCTCATTTGAAATTGTTTCCTGGACTAAACCTGGGATTCTCACAGTAGCAGTATACATGTTATCTGCTATAGGTATATGGATAACAAGGACAAATTGTGATGAACATAAGCATGATTGAGTCTGTTTTGTCTCGAACACATCCATTGGCCATGTTAAAATCAATTTCAATAACACCAGTAAAAGACCATTTTAATTGCACTTTGCATCTCTTAATAATGCTACAAAAGAAAATGCAGCAATGAGAAATAACTGCAGGGGGAAAAATGGACTCAGCTTTAACTGCTGCCAAAATATAACAACTGCTAAGATGTCAATAATTAGAACCTTTTAAAACTAATTTACTTCTTAAAACTATTTAAATCATCATTATAAGTTGTCACCATTGATTATATTTAGGGAAGTAAGACAAATCTATTGATATAACTTTTGCTCTCAACTTGGGACATGAATTTGAAAATGCCATGCTTAACAATTTTTGCCATATTTTTTGTTTTCTGGAAATGGGGAAAAATTAGTCAGTATAAAATTGGCTATGAATTGGGTCAAACTGAACTAAATAACAATGAAATTAATTAATCAAAACCCTTCAGTTTAGTGAATTGCACAGTCAGACATGAGATTCCACTGACAAAATTTGCAGCCAAATTTTTGGGAAGCTTCTTGGTCATAAATCAAAATAGTACCTTCTCTATTAAGTTGGACACAGTGTTTGAAAAGTTAGATCACATTGTTTATTATAAAATGATAGGATGGAGATTACATAAGTGTATATGTATAGATACTTATGAAATCCTTAGAGGATTTCAAATAACAGAATAGTTATGAATTTTAAAATTCTTATTATATGCTAATGTTAATACAGATAGGTCCAAGTCCTCAGACCATAGGCTGGTTCTGTTAACCTTAGTGACTAGAGTTTTGCTTAAATAATAGCTATATAGTCAGGGCCAAATTGCCTGGAAAATGCTTGACAAGAATAGCTTCTAGGGTTTTACACACTTTGGAAGAAAAAGAGAGAACATCTAGCAAAATTTGAGAGTAGCTGAAAACAGCAAAGAAGAAGCAAGCCTGACTGATAGCTTTGTGGATAGGCTGATAGACTGAGATTTCTGCTGTCTATGTTGTAGAATAAGAGTCTTAGGGGAGCAGACTCATATTCCAGCTAGAGTATTAGTCTGTAAACAAGTCAGGATGGCGCCTGGCATTTTGCCAGAGAAATGTTAGGGTTTGTAAACAAGTGAAGATGGCGCCTGGCAAAATGCCAGAGGGAGTAGTTTGTGAAGTAACGCCAGCGAGCCATTAAGTGTGGAGATTCCTTATTGGTTGACTGCTGTATCTAGTTTATGTTAATTAGATAAGCTGTGTGGAATGTATAAATACCTCTGTTGTCCTACAATAAACGGCTCCCACTCCTGCTGTATCAATCTACACAAGTTGCTCATCACCCCCCAGTTAGTTTGCTGCAGCCGGACTGCGGCACTAGAGGCTCATGTTCATGCCTCTAAAACTAAGTAATGGAACTGCAGAAGATTGTTGTGGGGGAATTTTCCTAGGTGATCAGAGTTCTAATGAGATATGGCAGAACCATGAAGCCTGACCCTACCAGAAAGTGAATCAGCCCAGGTGTATTTTTATAGACTGTCCTTCCTTCTCCATTAGCTGTCAAGACAGACCACTCTAAGAAAAAGGTGCTTTAAGTGAGACAGAAAATGCAATGCCCATCCAAAATAAATACAATCACATTCATTAAAAATCAATCAATAAATCAAAGGCTCCCCACTACTGCTTTATCACAAATGGCCTTCAGACTAAACATAGTGAACATGTAAAAGCGCATGACACCTGGCAGTGCCTGAGGTTCTCAAGGCCTCTTAGGTCATTTTCCCAAGTACTCATTCATCACCCTGAGCCAGATTTTAAATGTTATGTGGTTAAGGATAGGAAAATGATGGAGCCCTAAAAATTTGTGTTAATGTTTTAGACTCTGTAGGACTGAGCAGTGTTCTGTAATTAGAACACTATTTTAAAAGTATTGAAATACTAAATTCTTTTATTGGAATAAGCAGATACATGTTGATCAATAACTTTCATCTTGAGGGTAGTTCTGCTTCCATGAACACCCTATAGGCCTTTGAAACCACCCTGACATAGGAATGTCATAGGTGGGAGGCAAAAAGTTTATTGTTTACATTAGCATTAGAACTATTGGCCTGTTTCTTCATTTTCATATATTTCCCATGCACTCTTTTACCAATCATGACCCAAAATGTATGGATTTCAAAATTGTCAAAATACACAATTTTTTTCTTCCCCCATGCAACTTTTTTTAAAGTGACACATGAATTATGATCTATTTGCTATTCTGTCCTGGAAAGAGGTAGAGACTGGAAGTGTTTTTGTTGTTGTTGTTGTTGTTGTTGTTGTTGTTGTTTGTGGAGACTAACAGAAGTACTGCTCAAGAAAGGAAACTGCATTTGCACTGTAAGCAAAATTCCCAGGATTCTGCTTTACATCCGGAGACTGAGGCAATTCATCATGACTGAAATGATGAGATGCAAGGAATCAAGATGGCAATACATGCTCACCTATAGAAAATGTTATATTTATCCCATCTGTAACTCATTCTTTGTTTGCCAATTTTTATAACATTCTCCCACACACCTCTGAAATACTGGCAGAAGATTCAGATGGGTTTATTTTTATGACCTCGTGGTTTCACTGTATTTAATATTTGGGGGGAAATACCAAATCTCATGCTGACTTCTTTCATTAAATATATTTTTTTAAAAATATACATGCTCTGAAAACTGAGAACTCTGTATTTATCTAGCTAGTCAGTTTAGTGTATAAGTTACCTAATCTCCTAGCACTTAACAGCCAGACACCCCATCAGGCTCCTTGGAAAAAAAAAGCTCATGCATATTGTGGTAACAATGAAACACTGTTTGGGGATAGAGTGCCTCTCATCTGTCAGCACAGAACATGAAATCCAAAACTAAGATGTTGGGGCGTTCATCCTACAAGCTTTCTCACTCTAGCTGCTCTTAGCACTGCATTTTAGGATGCACATGAATGAGTAAAATCAGAGTGCCCACTCTTCATCCTGAAGTTGGACCACCTAGAATAAATGAAACTGATAAGATTCCTTCTACTGCCAAAGGAAATACAGAGTTGTAGGACAGAGTAAGACTTGATACAGATAGGAATGCACAAATATTTCTAAGCCCTTTTTGGTTACAGCAATCTTCGTTTGGTCTTAATTTATTAGCACATATTATGGAATACTATAGTATTTATTTGGAACCTAGATGACTACCTTTATGCATACCCATATTTTATATATACTTTTTGTTTTGCAAATAATACTTAAACATTTCCACATGAGGGTCCATTCCTTTTATCTCTGTATGCATTCACAACATGTAAGCTTTCTTCTCCATTGGACATACAAACATACACATACTCAAGTTTACTCAAGCACAACATACTCAGAAAAACAATTTTCGGTATGTTAAAACTTGTCACTAGAATACTGTATGTATAGTAAAAATGCATATAATGTGTGGATTTTAACAACATACAATTTAAACATTTAAAATTTTGCATTGAAAACTCCAGCTCCATGCAGGCAAGAATTTTTTCTTTGTGCTGACTGCCATAGCCCCAGTGCCTGACAAACAGTAGGCACATATTAAGTAGTTGCTGACTAAATTAGAAAAATGCTATTAAGCCTGAAATGCCATTGACTAAGGAAAGACAAGCTGTAATTGAAAAGTGCTCCCCATGATTTGTGATTTATAGTTCCTAAAGAGTAAATAATATTCAACTAAAGGGAGCATAAATTTTTGTCAAGATTTCGGACAGCCTTTGAGTCTTGGCAAGTTTTAGACAGGTACTTGGCTTTAAGTTTGGAGAAAGCAACAGACTTAGGCTTTCTGTTTGTATGGAGATAGTCTTCTTTCAGTTGGCTCACACAGATATACAGCTATACCTTGTGTACCGAGATTGAAATATTTCCATATTAGCTGGCAAGAAACCACTGTGTTCCTCAAGAACTTCCCCCAACCCTTAACCCTGGGGATTCCATTGTCCTCAAGAATTTCCTGACCTTTCCACAATTCTATAAAGCCAACCCAGCTTAGTGCCTGAGCAAAGGGTCTCTTGCCTGTGTGAGCAGAGATAATTTTGATTGGTCAGTGCCTCTGCTATACTGGTTGTTCAATATTTTGAATTCAGTCAGTGCCTTCCTGTTAGAGTTCTGAAAGGGAGCCAGTCCTTTCCCTCCCCAAAGGTTTCATGAGAGGTGATGTTTATCCCTCCCACCATGCTGAAGTCATTCAGGGGCTTATAGTCAATGAAGGAATAAAGCAGCACAGAAAAGGGGGAAATAAGATGGGTGGCAGTAGAGAGTGCCATACAGCTAGAGAGTAGAAGTTGGAGACCAGAGAGAAGAGATTAATCCCTTGTCTCAACTGCGTAGGTTAGGAGCAAGGTCAGGGGAGAACAGAAAGGTTGTCTGCACAACAATGAGAAGTAACCAGAAAAGGAAGGACAAGGACTGGCAAAGTGAACCCAGCTGCAGTGGCTTGATTTCATGGAGGAAAATGCAGGCATCTAAGCCTGTATTTGGGCACCTGTTCATGTATGTACTTAGGCAGATGTCAGTCAAAAACATTTATGACATGCACCAATCAGAGCAGATGTCCAGGCAGTGAGAAACAACTGAATTAAAGCAAAAAGCAGCATATTCAACCTGGTGGGTGAAGATAGTAGTTTCATCTGGAATGATGCCATTATCAGGAGAACAGAAAAAGATGCAAGGAAAAGGTTATCTTTGTTGAGAGTCACAGCCGAAGGGGCCCCAGCAAACTTTCAGACTGCCAGTTGATGATTGGCTCACAGAGGCCCCAGCAACATCTAGCTGATTGGCTCCTCTGCGGTGATGCTCATTGGGCTGTTTCCCTGCCCTTTCAGGCCACAGAACTGCTCATTGGGGGACTTTTTTGGCTCTGCCCACGCGACCCAGCCAATCGGCCTCAAGAGCAGGAGGATTGTGGGAGGTGGAGAGGCTGGTGGTTGGGGGAGAGACTTGTGGGAAGCCGGTGGTGGTAGTTGGGCTCTGAAGGTTTTCCTGAGGAGCTGTTTTGTTTGGCGTGTGTGGTTCTAAAAATAAAGTTGGTTTCTTTTGACAAGTGGCTCCTGAATTGTGCCCAGCCAGACTGCGGCATATCTTTGCCTATGTTCCATGACCTATCAAGCCAGCCAGAATTAGTTGAGCATCTTCTGAATTTTAGCTTTTAAAATCAGTATTGAGACAATAATTTGAGATTACTCCTCTTCTTTTATTTTTTAGTATTTTAAATTTTTTATCTCTTTTAATTATTTATACATGATAGTAGAATGCATTTATGCACTTTGATATATAACACATAGATGGAATATAATTTCTCATTTTTCTGAGTGTACATGTTGCCGGATCATGTTGGTCACCCAGTTACATATATACATACAGTAATAATGTCTGTTTCATTCTACTATCTTTCCTATCCCCACCTCACCCCCACTTCCCGCCCATCACTTTCCTCTACCTAATCTACGGTAACACTTTTCTTCCCTAGTGGCCTCTGCCTTATTGTGAATTAGCATCTGCATATTAGAGAAAACATTTGGCCTTCAGTTTTGTGGGATTGTCTTTTTTTGCTTAGCAAAGATATTCTCCAACTCCAACCATTAATTGGCAAATGCCATAGGTTTACTCTTCTTTAAAGCTGAGTAATATTCCATTGAGTATATTTACCACATTTTCTTTATCCATTCATCTATTGAGGGACACCTAGGTTGATTCTATAGTCTAGCTATTATGAATTGGGCTGCTATACACATTGATGTGACTGTGTCACTATAGTATGAACTCATTCTATGAGACTAATATCATCCTGATACCAAAACCAGACAAAGACACATCAAGGAATGAAAGCTTCAGATCAATATCCCTGATGAGCATAGATACAAAAATTCTCAATAAAATTCTGGCAAATCACAAACAAAAGCATATTAAAAATATTGTGCACCACAATCAAGTGGGATTCATCCCAGGAATGCTGGGTTGGTTCAACATATGGAAATCAATAAACGTAATACATCATATTAATAGACTTAAAAACAAGAATTGTATGATCATCTCAATAGATGCAGAAAAAGCATTTGACAAAAATACAGCACATTTTCATGTTCAGAACACTAGAAAAACTAGGTATAGTAGGAACATACCTCAACGTTGTAAAAGCTATATATGCAAAAGCTATATATGTAAAAGCTGTATATGCCAAGGCCAGCATCATTCTAAATGGAGAAAAATTGAAAGCATTCCTGCTAAAAACTGGAACAAGACAAGGATGTCCTCTTTTACCACTTCTATTCAACATCATTCTTGAAATTCTAGCCAGAGCAATTTAATAAAAAAAAAAAAAAGAAATTAAAGGGATACATATAGGTAAAGAAGAACTCAAACTATCAATATTTGCTGATGATATGATTCTATATGTAGAAGATCCAAAAAAAAGTCCACCAGAAAGCTTCTAGAACTAATAAATGAATTCAGCAAACTAGCAGGATATAAATCAACCCCCGGAAATCAAACACATTCCTGTACATCGGCAATGAACACACTGAAAGGGAAATTAGGAAAACTACTCCATTCATAGTAGCCTCAAAACAACAACAACAACAACAACAACAAAACTTAGAAAACAATCTATCAAAAGAGGTGAAATACCTCTACAATGAAAACTACAGAACACTAAAGAAAAAAAATTGAAGAAAACCTCAATCCCCTTCTTAAAAATGATTTTTCCTTTGATTTTCTTCTTTATAATCTCTGAACTTCTGACTCCACAAACCTAGTCCTCTATATTTTTAGGTACACCTATTAGAGGTTTTGTTCATTCTTGCTGGTGCCTAAGTCTTGGCTCTCTATTACATAATACATACTCTAGTTGTCTCCAGTATCCTCTACTGCCCCCGCTCTCCCTCCACCTACCCCTAGCATCACTCTTGGCCTTGAAACTCTGGTATGTTTCGCTTTAGTCTCCACTGTAATGAACACAGTCTTCCTCCTAGCCACAAAGTCAGCAATCAGCTGAGCACTTGTGGCCACATCACTGGCTAAAGGCACAGGAATGTTTATAGGAGCCAATCAAGCTGAACAAGAAGACCAAGTGTCAGTCCCAGTTTAGAACCAAAGCTTAAGACAGTAAAGCAGAAACCTCAACTTAAACCCTGGACAAACTCTAAAATTTTGTAAGCAGCGCTGTTTCTCAAAGAGATCATTTTTAGACACATTGACTGGTAATGCTCTGTGTCCTAGTTGACTTGCTTCCTAGATCGACAGGACCTAACACTGGTGAATATTAGTGATCCTATTTGTCAGTAATGCAGAGTTACCTCACTCCTCAGATGAGGAACTCCCCTGCATGTCAAATACACACACACACACACACACACACACACACACACACAGTGTATGAAGGAGAAAATACTGCACAATACCTAGACAGTGAAAATGACATATATAGAGTAAGAAGAACAGAACCCTGAGAATAGACAATGATCAATAGGCATAACATAGAAGAAAGAAGTAAACATATCAGTATGAGGTATTGGCTTAGACATTTCTAGCAACAAGACAATTATTAGAAACCCCCTAAACGGGGGATATTTACCAACACTGAACTCATGCCCCTATGGTATAAAATTAATTTATAATTAATATATACCTTAATTTAGCTAATGTTTTATAAATCTATCCATTTAGTGATCAAATTAGTCTTACAAAACTTTTTTAGATTTAAAGCCCAATTAATGCTTCCCAGCCAGGTGTTAGGAGAAGCTTCCAATCATTAGGTCAATAGATTAGTGTTCCAAAATATCCACCTTGTTCTTACTTCTTGTAGAATAAAAGTGATGGAGTCAAGGAGAAGAGGACTATATGACTGACCTTCTAGAAACTTTTCATAACAATAACATGAGGGGGTTAAGTTTTAGAAGTATAATATAATTAAAATAAAATTTAAACTGTCCCAATTTTACACAGAAAAGAGTATGTTTTTATGAATCTACTCATTTTCCCCTTATTTTGTATAGTAAGAAATGTTTTCAGTAGTAATACTATTCATTTGTGAAATAAATGTGGATTCAATTAATAAACTGTACTCATAGTCTGTCAAATTTCTGTTTTTAAACAATTGGGTTCACTGAGCAAGCTAATTTAGTGGCTTACTAAAAAGAAAAAAAGAATGGATATTCTCTCCAAGCAAAGATACATGTGGATAGAATTTAAGTAAGTAAGCTTTTTCTCTGTGGAATACAAAAATATAATAGTACATATTTTAAACACAACACACAATGGAAGAAATCAAACTAAATGTGTGTGTTTAACCTCTTCAACTTTTTGAATATTGAATGTGGTAAGATTGGGTATGACAGTCAAGTAGCTAAGTTCGAAGTTTTCTCTTTGAATATGTTATTTTTACCCCTCTCCCTTCAGAGTTTAAGTAGAAACAGATGGCTTCTTCAGTGTCATCTGTTTTTTTTCTTCAAAAATATCTGTCAGCTTCTCAGAGATAAATAAAATGATCGATTATAATTTTACCCAATAATGAAACAATAAGGATGGGGAAATTAGATTGATAATCAATGTTCCATTTTATTTGCTTCTCATTCTTGTTTCATATTGATAATCCTTTGCTATAAAACTATACACTCAAAGAAATAAGAGCAAAGAAGGAAGGTAAATTATTGTATATTCTATATGTATTTAATATATTTTTGTGTAACTGAAGAGTTATCAAGTTTCTTTTTAAAGAAAAGACCAATAAGTGATAACATATTTATCATCTTTCATTTATGACAAATAACCAAGATGTATTAAATTTTATTCTTAATTCCCTTGATTCTCAAGAACAAGTTCATGTTTTATAGGAATTTTTACAAACTTATTATTTCACATTTATCTATACTGGATAAGAAGGGAAGAATAGACATATAATAATTTCTACATTACTTTGAATTATCATCTGGAATCTCAACTTGATTATGATGTCATTGATTTCCAAAAATTATTTTACACAACATTATAAAGTAGTGTGATTTGCTCTTTTTTTTCATCCCCTGCCCATGGTTTGGCATTTTCCACCTTTCTTCAGACTCCACTCTTAGTAAGCTGTTTCATCCTAAGTCAATTAAACATCTGGCATTTAACAGATTTTCTCATTAAGATATAACTGCATTTGTAACTTGTTTTTATGAAAACAAAGAAAAATTTATAGGACAACTTACACAATGAAAATCTAAGCACTATGCATCATGGAAAGTAAATATTTTTGGTAATCAGATCTCCTAAACACTATGGTGAAAAGTACAATGCTTTTCTTCATCCTTAAGTCATTTCTTAAACTTGTATGTATGTGTGGGTGTTAGGTATTCATTCGTGTGTGAGAGATTTCTTATATCTGCCATAATTTTGAGTATTGCATAGACAAAAAATATCGTAATCAGAAAATAGTGTACATTCATACCGCATACACATATATATTTATAGTACCTTGCATTGCACTCTCCTGGGATGCTTTAAAAAAATACCAATCTGATTTATTTCCAAAAGCAGGAAATGACAGCTGTAATTTGTGAGGATTGACAATCAAGACAAATGCAATGGCATTTGAACCAATGTGTAATCAGAATAGTTGACAACTGGTTTTCAAGACCTAAATTTCCTATGGGACTTGAGAGTTTGGCAAACAATTGTTAACGAAGCATGCATGCCCCTATGAAAGTAAATTTAAGATCATTGAAATTTTTGAGATGCCAATACTTACTAGAATATTTTTGCTGAGCTGTACAATTTTCATTAAAAAAAACTTCAAAAGAATTTCAAAATTGTAAGTATATCCTTAATTTTTTTTTTGCCACTAGAAATATCAATTACTAAATACCAAACATCTTTCTCGAGCAACTGGAGACATTAAATCAATATGTAAAATGCCAGCAAGATACTGTGTAATACAATCTCTGTGCTGTCAAAGAGCATTCTCCAGAATGTTCACACTGGCAAATGTTACAGTCTACCAACTATGCCACCATTCTGGCAAGCAGTGTTACCATCTACAAAAATTCAGAAAGTGCTTGTTTGGAAGTTTACCAGCTATGACAAGGAAGATATAATACCAGAAAAATTCAGAGATTCTGAGGAATTGCCTCAAATTTTTCCATCCATTACCCAGGGGACATATCATCAAGTAGGTAGTGTTGGAGATGGGTGGACAAAGAGAGCAAACAAGATAAAATAAATAATAAAAGTCAGTCCTTAAAAAAAAATCCCAATCAGCCATTTTCTGTAGTGAAATCTTACTTCAACTGCCTTTAAAATCCCCTCCTTTTTTGCTGAAGTCCTTCTAACTTCCTAGATCCCAAAAGCTGAGTTTGCCCAATATTTTCTAGCTCCTGTTTTTGCTTTAAAATTAGGTTTGCTTTTGTCCTACATCCTATCAAGCGATATTCTTTGGAATATAGTACTTTTATTAGTTTAAAGATTTTATTAAAAAATTCTCCCATGCACTAAGTGATGCATTATCTTCTGGGGATGTGAGAATAAAGGAGAAACACTTCTCTCATCAGGGAGTTGCCTGTGTAGATGTAAATATTTCTACTAATGGTCTAAAAAGATTTGATATTCAGAGAGGTCCAGTTTTTTTTTTATTTTAATAAAGTACTTCTATGGAGAATTTATAACCTTAAAAATCTTTAACAGAAAAAATGTTGGATACATCATGAGAAGATCAGGAAATGATTTAGGAGTAGTTAGTAAGATGAGAAAGGCAGGCTTTTAAGCAAGAGTCATAAAATATATTATTTAATTCAATATTATTTGCTTGGAAATGCAGCCCCTTTACTAAGAAACTCTAATACTAATAAGTAAATTATATGATTATTGTACAATATTATCATGTAGTTATCTCTGAAAGTCCTGCAATGATAAAGTTACCCATGAGTGTTGAGAATTGAATATCAGCTGTGGAGTGAGGTCATTTCCATTATGGGTTTCCTCAGTAAAGAGACAGCCAAAGAGAGAGAGAGAGATGCTCCTCAAACAGAATTGCTTTGACCTTCAAGGGAACATTCACTATGTGTGAAGACATTCTTGGTCATCACAATTGGGGGAAATGTTACTTGCATCTGATGCACAGATATCAGGCTATTGCTAAACCTTCCATAATGTGCAAAATTGCTTCCTACAAAGAAGAGCCATCCAGCTCCAATACCGAGGTGGAGAAACCCAGATATCATGGGTTTTCCCAAATGTAGTGTTTCTCTTTTCCATCTTAACATCCTTATGGAAATGAGCTATGGAAGCTTATCATGACAGTATTTAAAAAGGGTTTATTACTTTCATTTAGTTATTATATATTGTGTACATATATTGAATTACCATAATGTATCCCATAAATATGTACAGGCATTATCTCAATTTATAAAATGTATTTTTACAACAGTGTTATGAGCTTTCTATCACAGTGACTAAATACCTAAGACAAATAACTAAAGGAGGAAATGTTTATTTTGGCTCATGGTTTTAGAGGTGTCAGTTCATGGATGCTTGGAAATGTTGCTTTGGGACTGTGGCAGCTCTGTACATTATAGATGAAAAAGCTCATAACAGAGGAAGTCTGTTCACTTCTCAGCAACCAAGAAGGAGAGAGAGAGAGAGAGAGAGAGAGAGAGAGAGAGAGAGAGAGAGAGAGAGAGAGAGAGAAGGAGACGGACAGGTCAGGGGTCCCAATATATCCTCTGAGGGAATGCTGCTCAATGCTCAGCCTTTTCCCACTAGGCCCCACCTGTTGGTTTTACCACAGGCTGGGGAACAAGCCTTTAACACATGAGCCTATGGGGAACATTCCAGATCCAAACTATGGAAACAACCTTACTTAAAAACATACAGTACATTTCTCAGACTTGGGTGAGCATTAAGACACCTGGGAGATATCTCTAATAATTTCTGAGTTTACTTCTAGGAATTCTTATTTAGTAGGTCTAGAATCAGAGTCAGAAATTTCAATTTTTTAGGTAATTTTGATGTAAATGTTTGAAGGATCACCCTATGTAAGATGCTGATCTCTTAGATAAGTCTCATAAGTGACATCTTTTCAAGTCACCATAGTCACATCCCTGCATATTCCTTCTAATATGTATATGGTCTCCCCCACCCCTCATATTCTATGTTCCAGCAATTGTGACCCATTTGAAGTTTACTGAAACAGCACTTTTCCTGGATCACGACCTGTCACATTCCATCTCTTCTTTCTTGATCTTCTTTTCATCTTTTTTTTTTCCACTGGTAACTATAGGGTGCCAGTACATATTCAATGGATGTCCAAAAGCAAACAAAGTGTCCTCAATTTGTAATATTTCCTAATTTCGGTGCTGTACATACTCCACCAAGGCCAATTTCAGGCTACCAATGAACTTTCTGAACAAGGAGTCGAGAAGACATATGCCTGATCAGTACATTTTTTTCCTGTTTATGTTTTATTAATAGTTATGAGAAGTTTTGATGTTAAGAATACAATGTGGAATGATTACATCAAGCTGATTAACATATATATCTCCTTGCATACTTACTTTTGTGGTTAGGCATTTGAAATTTAGCTATTTTGAAATATGCAACATATTACTACTGGATATTCTTCAAATCTTAAAATTGTTTTGTTCTACTCAAAAGCACCTACTTCACCTGACTTCCAATATTAAAATTATCTATTATTTCTTTTTTTAATGTTTTTAATTTATAATTTTTAGTCATATAACAGTGGAGTATATGCTGACATATTTATACAAACATGGAGTATATCTTTTTCTAATTCAGATCCTAGTCTTGTATGATCAGCTCTTGATAACTGGTGAGTACTGTCTCTCTAGCACACCATTGCAAGTAACCATAATCCTCTATTTTTCTGCTAAGCCTTCCCCAGTAATGGAAGACTGTCTGTCGCACAGTTACTATCACAAATATCACATCCTCTCATCTGTACTTCTTAATATGCACATTACTTAACAGGACTGTGAAATCTTTGATATGAATATCTGTGGTCAAAAATATATTCAGTTATATTAAACTTAAGTATTTTTATATATCTTATGATTTTTGTTTTCCTTTTGATACTTCAAATTCTTTAGAAGAGTCTTTAAGTCTTTAAATATTTTCTAAGTTTCAGCTTCTGTCATATTAAAATATATCAAGTCAAAGGGCTTTTGTTCATGAAAAAGCAAAATAATACCAGAGGAAAGCACACCTTCCATGAGCCAGGTTAACCACTAATAAGAGTGAGACACACAGCCTTGGAAAACTAACTTGGGGCATTTTTTTCAGTAATAGGGGAATCTCTTCCAAAGAATTTCAGTTTTGGGTTATTTCAGTCCAAGGAAACTGTTTTTACTTACAATTTTACTTAAAGTTCTTTATAGTCATCTTTGCTGATTTGAACTACTTCTACTTTTATGTTATTAGAGACTTCTTAATGGGGTCCAATATTTCTCAGAAAGGATTCCCTTACAGATTCATTCCTAAGTAAATCTGTTTCTGAATTAGAACATATTTCTGAAAGCCGAATTATTTAATAATTGTTCTGGTACTCAGAAAAGATAGAGACTTTTTAAAATATTTTTTATTTATATATGGACACAATATCTTTTTTTGTTTATTTTTATGTGGTGCTAAGGATCGAACACAGTGCCTCACATATGCGAAGCAGGTGCTCTGCCACTGAGCCACAACTCCAGTCCCAAGATAGAGACTTTTTTATGCTACCACAAGAAGGGGTGCACCTTAAACCTTGGAAGATTGTTTCATTTCATCAAGAAAGATAACATATTTTTATTTCCCAGCCTTAAAGAAATCACTACAACTACATATTATTCTAGTCACTGGCTGCCTCTAATCATAGGTAGTGCCCGTACATATTAGATTTATGTGTTTTACTCAAGGACCAGTTATAAATAGTCTAACACCTGCTGATATTTTCTTGCTCATCTCTCTGCCTCTTCATCCGCTGTGTGTATGCATGTATATGTCATCACACATTCACACAGATCCAACAGATCATAATGCCCCATAAGCAGAGGAAATGGCTTTCCTGTAGGGGCATAAGTATAAGGTTAAATTAAATAAATCCTGCTGTGTTATAGTATAGAATGATCTTTCAATAATTTATGGAATTCCAAGTTGAAACCTGAAGTGTAATGTCTCTTCTGGGAGGCAATGGTAATTATAAACAAAAGATATAGGAAATTTTTTTAATCTACACTTAGAAAATGCATGTATTTGGTCCCATCCTGCTTTTGCTTATTTTTCTTTTAGCAATTTATGGAAAGATGCAAGAATTTAAGTAGACCTTCTAGATGTGATTCAGCAGGAGTAGAAAAAAAATTCTTTTACTTATCACCAAGCCAACTTAAACTCTATTTCCAACTCAAAAGAAAACCCAAATAATATTTAACTTTTCTGGCTTAAGTTACTCATTTAAAACATAAGTTTAAATTGGCAGTGATAACAATTATATAAAGCTGTTAAGGCAGAAATCTTAGAATAATGATATTTAAACTTAGATTATCAAATACCTGATAAGACTGAAAATCATTAGAAAAGATCATTTTCATTTTTATGATTTGTCATTTTGGTGTCATTTATTTATTTGTTATTGAAAAAAGATTTGCTTTCAGGCTCATATCTCAAAGAAAACTAGAAATAATTTTGAAAACCTAATATTATATTAGGCAAGGATCCCAAAAGTTGATAGGACACAACTGCACAGTAGAACTTGGTGATGTAAATGGAACATGTTTCTAAAGAAATGAATTTTATAACTTTCTCAAAGCTTTATTTCCTTTGAATGATGGGACTTTTTGCCTAGAAGTGAAATAATTGCATATGGTACCATGCCACAACACTCTCTTAAAAATATATTGCATCAGGGTCATGATGTTGTAATTTAGAGTTTTAAAGGTAAGAGAGTGAGCTTTTAAATTTAATATCACAGAGACTTTGGATCTTTTCCATCCCAAACTTGGCATGCAATTTGTCTCCACAGATGATTTTAATGGTTTAAATTAGTTACGGCTTTTCAAAATGTGAAGTAGCCAATAATTTAGCTTTGACCAGATTTTAAACAATTGGTTTTAACCAGTCCTAGTTATTTTAAAAATCAGGTTTTAGAGTAAAAGGAGCAAGTGAGGCTAGTTAATATTTCTCATTTCTCAGAGACTTATACATTTAAAAATAAAATTACAGAAGTTTTAATTGGAGGGGAACTCCTTATGCCTGTGAATATTTCCCCAGAATATCAATGTGTGTTAGTAAAAATTAGAAATGGGGAGTGATAGTTTTAATAGATGAACCCCTTCTATCCTTTTTTTTTTACATATTAGAAACATCCTCTTTTCTGCATTTCTATGGCCTACCTAAGTTTCATAGTTTTATGACATAATTTTGCAGTCAGTTATCCTTTGCAGAAAGTCAGGGGGGCATGGAGAGCTTAAATGATGGCATACATCTCCCAAATTCATCCCATGGCAAAGTTTAGAGCCTTTAGAATTGCTTCAATCTAGACTCTGCAAAAGCCTTTGGTGGCAGGTTGCCAGTTTCCATTAAGCTTACACAGTATTAGTCTTATTTGAGAGTTTTCAGATCACTATTAAGTAACTCTGCACACAGAGGGATCAAATGGCCATCCCGTATGGCTTCAGCCAACAAGTGCACTCGAGGCTGTTCATGGAGAGCTTGACAGGAGGCTGTATATGGGGGACACAAAATCCTAAGTGCCTTCTTGAGGTTAACAGTATGGTTTTTACTTGTGTCCTTTTGTGGGCAATAATGCTGACTGTGATCTTCTATTTTTTCCTCTTTATTGATAAAATCATTCAAGCTAACATTAGTAGCAACATAGGCAAGGGATGGCTTTGGACGAGCAGAATTAATAAAACCCCACTTTTTCCAAGTATACTTTTTTTTTCTTTTTTTTTTCTTTTTTTAGAGAGAGAGAGAGAGAGAGAGAGAGAAAGAATTTATTTATTTATTTTTTAGTTTTCAGCGGACAGAACATCTTCGTTTGTATGTGGTGCTGAGGATCGAACCCGGGCCACATGCATGCCAGGCAAGCATGCTACTGCTTGAGCCACATCCCCAGCCCTACTTTTTTTTTTCTTATCTGAATGTTATCACCTTCAAAAAATGTAACAAGAATAAAGAAAAATTATTCTATTTTTCTGGGATTAAACATAAGTATAATGAGTTTGAAGAAGTGGATTACAACCAATTCAAGGCCTCCCAAATTTTCCACATTTCTCTCCTATAAAATGGCTGACCTTATAACAAGATTCTATATATCTACAAAGTTTTAAGGTTAATAAACATTAGAATTGAGTTAAGTGAGTATTATATTTTCTGTTGCAATTTTGGAAGAAATTGAAAATTGTCAAATGCAAGCTGAATTATCTGCTACCATTGTGATCTAAACTGCATACAACTTTTAACCTCAGTTTTTGGATCTGTCAAATGGGGGGGTGTTGATCACTTATTTTCTAAATTCCCTTTCTGCTGCAAAAATAATGACACTATGACATTACTTTAAAGGCTATGATCAGGACAGGAAGAAAAAATGAAAGGAGAAAAAGACCCATTAGCCTATGATTAGAGACACTTCAATCAAGAGATTCTTTGGCAACTAAGTTTAATAATGGAAGTAGAAATGAGAATAAAAGAAAGAAATGTGATCTTGGTGTCACATGCAATAACTCGAAGCCATCCTGGTTTCCACCATCACCCCCAAACCACCTAAATATGATAATTGCAAAGCGGTGGCCTCATTTAACAACTTGCAGAATTTAAGGCTGTTATAGTTTGGATATAAGTCCATCTGGCAGCACAAGATTTTCCAGAAGGGAAATGGCTAGATTATGAGAGCTGTAATGTAAGCAGTGGATTAACCATTTGCTGGATTAGTAATTAGAATGGATTATAGGGTGGGAATTTTGAGCAAATGGGGCATGACTGAGGAATTTAGTCACCAGGGATGTGCACATTGAGATTATATCTTGTTCCTGACTCCTCTCTTTCTCTGTTTCCTGGCTGCCATGAGATGAACCAATGTTCCCTTTACACCCTTCTGCCTTGTTTTTCTGCCTTGTTTAACACTCAGAATAATGGACTAAATTGACAGTATTCTGAACCTCTGAAACTGTGAGCCAAAAATCACTTTCCCTCCGCTAAGTTGTTCTTTTTTGGGTATTTTGGTCACGCTGACCAAAAGCAGATTAGCACAGAAACATTTCAATTAACAAGTAAAATCTATAGGGAAGGAACCTGGGTTAAAAGCTCAGAGTCTTCCTATGTTTCCATCTTCTTCCATGCAGTCTCAGAGGTGTCAAATCAATTCAAGGAGATGGAAATTGAAAGTGGTTATGTCTACACAGTCTGAGAGATGGGACACAGTGAATAGGAGGCTGGATGAAATAAGATTGAGAAAGGTGATCTGGTTGGATATATGATGTGCACAGTGCTCTGGATTAGCAGATTTTGTTGATTTATTTAAGGGATTATTTTTTCTTATTCATTTATTAATGTATTCATTCAAATAATAATTATATGTGAACCATATATCAGACACCGAGTGCACTCAGATACCATGATGAATAAGACCCAGTCCCCACCTCTCAGACATATGCTGCAGAGTTGAATAATACTGGATTACATGTCCTTTGTTACAATGGCAAGTGTCAGCAGCCTATGACATAATTATGATCTGATAGAGAAACTTAGTATTATATAATCAAGCAATGTCTTTCACTACCTATCCACTTCATGGTGATCTGCTACTATAAAAAATTATACTCACAAATGCTCCTTACTAGAATTTTTAAAAGATGAAAATGCCTATACACTAAAAATTAATCCCAATTCATTCTTGATATTATTTTACATAGATTTAGTATATGAAGATATTAGCTACAAGAATGAAAAATGAGTGTACCTGCACACAGCTAACTGTGTGTTCTATTTTTCAGGCTTAACTGCTTAGCTGGAACATTTGTACATTAGCTAAATAATATCTCAAGGGGAGCTGGAGATAGAACCTTGATGTCTCCTGATTGTACATGTGTGAGTTTGTGCTCTCAAAGGATGGTCCTTAAAAAACTCCCTGCTGGAAGCTATTGTGCATATTGTAAAAGGACTGTTGCTAAGTGCCAATTGAGCTAGTACTGTATACTTGCCATTTAAAAAGAAGATTTCATACCACTTGATTATGTTAAATAGAAATGTTTGAAATTTATACAGAATTACATCAAAATGGCACAGTAGTTATATGTCTAAAGAGCTGCAACTACTCTATCCCATAACTAATGTCAATCCTTCTGGTAGATGGTTTAATGTGAGACTGTCACAGATGTATTACATGAGAAATATAGAAAGCTTTGCAACAGTGAGACCATAAATACATATTATAATAGAATCTAAATCAAAGTTAGCATTGAAATACACCTACCTATATATATGCACATATATATGTGTATACACACACACACACACACAGAGAGAGAGAGAGAGAGAGAGAGAGAGAGAGTCTCAACAGAAATGGAACTCTTGGTTGAATTTAGAAGTACATATCATCAAGTCCCAATCAATCAAATAAGTTTTATTTTAGAATCAATGCACTGTGTTTGGTGCTGTATAGGGTTCTTATAAGATAACAATATATATTCCTTTTAATAAATTCTTCTGAAAATTTTATCTCTTCAGAGACTCCCAATTTTCCCTCCAAAATAGGATAGCATGATCATTCTTGCAAGGTTTTAGTGGGTCTTCCCCATAAACCAATTACATTTTCAGTGAATTAGTATGTGTTCTATGCCCCTAAGATGTACAGTTTAAATGCAATAATAAGTTGACTTAATTCATAAAAATAAAAACCAGGGGGTAAGTAGACTAAAGTCCATGACTCTGGGTCCTCTTTTCACTTAAGGTCTCATTTAAAAAACACAAAAGAAATCACTTTAAAGAGTGATACTATGCTCTATGTAGAACTTTTTTAAAGGAGGCAACTGTTGGGCAGAAATTTCAGAGAAATCTTGGAAGATGGAATGTGAAGAGGGAAAAAGAGAGGAAGGAAAGGCACCAGTCATAACCCGGGATGGGCGTGGCCTCCCAGGAGTCCAGGAGAAAGGCTATACTTAGAGTCAACTGAGTTTTGTGACATGTGAATTTTGCCTCAGTTAACTGTACTTTTTTTACCCAGAGAAATTATGAAGAACCTTAATAGGTAATGAAGCAGATATCAGGACACAGGTCCAGCATGATCCCTAGTCCCCCTCCCCTTTTCATAGGTTAATTACTGAGAAGATACTTCAAAGCATTCTTTTAAAAACAAAAATGTAAACTCAGAAAGACTTTTTTCTTTGTTTGTTTAAGTGTACATTCAGGGGGAAAAGAACAAGATGAACAGTTTCACTTAGATCCTTACAACCACCATGATGAACTGACTGGAGAGAAGAAGTATATCTGTCCAAGCAAAGTCTACTCAACTGGCCTGGTTCATCCAATAGCACAGCAGCCAACATCACTCCTCCGCGAGATCCCCCAACTCCCCTTCAAAGGAAGAGCTCTAATTTTAGAGAGCTGACTGTTCTTCAGGGGGATGAATGTTCATTAAATATTCCATTCAACTTGGTCCTTTATATATAGTTATGAATATAGTTATAAACCTAACTGTAAATAAGTAAGATACAAACCCCCCCCCCCAGAGGTTTGAAATGAAAGGATCAGTAGGAACAAATAGAGGTGATTCTGGAAAACTGTATCCTGAGATTGGAGAAAGGGTCTCTTAAGCTGCCGTAACAAAAGTACAAGCCAGAGAATTAAATAAGTTCCTAGGAGGATAAAATACATTTGTAAAATTAAAACAAAATGATAATTGAACAACTGGATAACAACTTTAATAAAAATAGCTCCAAATAAGTGACTTGAGTAAGAAGCTTATAGAAGTGTCTCATAAATTAGAGCAGAAAACAAATTAAAAATATGCAATAAATGTTAGAAGACATAGGGATTTGGTAGATGAAATACAAAATTCATTACATGAGGTTTTAGACATAAATGACAGAGGCAATGATTAGGTATACAACAAACTATGGAAAAGAATTATCCTCACACTTCACAACTACCAGAATGAAGAGAAAACTAATAACATTCAGCATTGGCAGTATTATGGAAAGTAGGGAATACTGCAAAATATTATAGAGAATATAATCTGTGCACTTCTTTGAGAGAAATTAATTAACCTTATAATCTATCATTCTTAAAGAATTTATCCAGTGGATGGTTTGCCCAAGTACAAACATAAAATCCAGAATTCACTTTAGCATGACTTTAATAACTAAAGCTTGAAACTATACATATGTCTATTTACAGTGTGATTTGTCTATGTAGTCATTGAGAAAAGTATGTTGATATTAATAAATACTCAGATATACACAAGTTAAATTTCAATCAGAAAGTTAAGAAAAAATCATGTGTTAAACATGAACTTAGATGTATAGTTTTAAATCCTCTTTTGTTCATAAATATTTCTTAGAAAAAATATAGGATTCAAATTTTAATTTTGCCTCTCATTAGATAAGTTCCTAAATCACAGCATTCTCAAAGATTGAGGAAAATAATTAGTTTTAAAACAAAAGTAACCATAAAAGCCTTATTTCATTTGATAAAAATTAAACATACTAATTCTATGTATAAATAATCTTTAATATAGTAAATTAAAGAAATAAAATGGATCAAAATAGTAAATTTATACATTCTTTTCTAGAATAGAGTATGTATTTCTTTTCTTCATAATACTTTCCCAATTACATAGCAAATATGTAAAATATTTCTGTGTACTTTCTGATTTTATCATGTTCAAATCAAGGAAGACTTATTTGATAGAAGAACAGATGTTTTCAAACTTATTTAAGGAAAAATTTAAATGGATAGATAACAAAATCTCATATTCATAACAGACACAAAATTATTCATTTTATGGATTACCCAAGTTATTAGTAGTTTTTTCTTATTACATCAACTACCAAGTTTTGGTCACCTTATTCTTAGTTATCAGAGAAATACAATTTTGAAATTTCTATGTTATTCTTTTCTATATGGTATTTGCTCAAAAAAGAAATTGATAAAATGAGATCATTGAGTTTAAGAGATAAAATATATGCATGGATGTATATTTAAGAGAGGACGCAATAGAAAGTAAAACATCAGTTCACAAAACAGGAGTGGTGAAAGGTTTAGAACTTAAGTTTTCTGGAATGTAATTTAGTATTTTGGATATTTTACTAGTTCCCATGCTATGTGTCATAAAGAATTGGTGTCATAAACGTTAATGCATATTAGCTGTATTACTGTTGAAAATATTTCTATGTTTTATTTCTTGTTGATAAAATGTCTTAACACACTCGTCTACTACAAAACAGCTATACTATACATAAATACTATTGGAAGTATTGCTAATTTTCAAGTATGATGGTTATATCTCCAAAATCTCCCAGCACCTCATACAGACATGCTTTCTTAAAGAGTAAACTGGGATTATATTCATGGAGTGAAGTTGGGACCAGAAAGTTGGAAAGTCAAGATGCCAACCGCAATGTTGCCATCAAGATGCTGAGGCTCCTTGATTGGCACTGGTTCCACTGAAGAATCAAGAAAAGAACTACAGTGATTCCAGATGAGCATCCCTGCCTGTCATACTCAGAGGGAAATGCATTCCTGATGAAAATTTTCTCAGTTCAGACCCACAGGACAGACAAAACTGGAATAAAGCACTTACAAGAGAAGATCAAGTATATAGACCAGCTATGATGAAAAAGAGTTAAAAGAAACATGCAAAATATTTAGGTGCCAAGGAATATTGATATTGGAATTACCAAACGAGTCATTCATATATATATATATATATGAAATTTTTAAAGAAACAAAAAGATACATTAGCAAAGATGTATATGAAACAGAAACAATCAGGAATAAATGTGAAAAAAAGAAAATGATAGTTGGAGAATGAAAAAGGCAAGGGTGGATAAAAACAAGACTTTACTGGATAGTTTAAATAGCATATAAGGAAAAAGAAGGAATAAATTGGTTAACTGGGATTATATATAAAGAAAATGTAGTAAAAAGACAAAGAGTTAGAAAATGAGAAGAAGGAGGATTTTGTGCATCTCTAATCAAGAGCTGGTGCTTTGCAGAATTGTCACTTTCTCTGCATGTCAGTGGAGGAGGGTTTTTCTAATCACCAATGATCTTTGAAGAGTTCAACAGACAATTCTATTTTCACATAGAGAATGAAGTCCAACTGTAGATGGCATTTTTTGGATTTAAAGACAGTATGCTCAGCAATATGCTCCACAGTATGCATATTTATGTCTTTATCAAGTCACCAAATAAGCTGCCAATTTGATAAGAGGTGCCTGTAAGAAAGTGTTTTGGATGAAGATTAATGTAATAATAACTTCTTGGAAAAAAAATTAATGCAATAATACAACAGACCCTGCCCTGGAACAGCTTTTTCCTTCAGTCCTCCATTAATTTACAAGTGGCTCAGAACAATCTCACAGCTTATTGGAGCCATTGGCATTAGATTTCATCAGTTATCTTTGACATCTGGTTGAGCAGCAACCTCAAGCTGGTCTAAGACTCTCTGACCTGATATATTCTTCCTAAGGAGCATGCCCTTTGCACTAAATGATAATTAGATTAGCCTTCCAAATTTTACATTGCAAAACTCAAATGGCATTATCAATATCTTAGCATATTTTATAAACAAACCCTAACAGCCAGCTTTACTTACTACTTTGCCCAATGTTCTGGCTCAGGGGGGAGCTTACAAAGTCTATCCTGATTTACTGTGGAAAGAATGTCTCTGTGATATGGGAAAATCTTGGAGATTGACATAGCCATAATGATAATTAACCACTGTATCCAATAGAGGTTGATGCTCCCCATTGTAGGCTAAGTTCAGAAGGTTGCCCAGATCAAGGAACACATCATCTTCTTATTAATAAAAATATACCTTTGCAAACACTAATCTCCGTGGTCCAGCTGTTAGTTCTGGAAATAGGATCATTTTCTTTAGACTAGCAAAACCAACGCAATAAGAAAAAACATTTATGGAAAAATACTAGTTAATCATAAACCCACTATATTTCTGACTCGAACATATGTCCATATGAAATGATCACTTCACAAAGAAAGTATAAGAACTAAAATTGTGAGCCAAGCAAAGGCAGTTAGTTGTCTGTACTCTGGCTACTTGATGCATGTTCAAAACCCATTGTGACAGTAGTGCCACCACTGAAGGCTAACATACAGAGTCTACTATTACATGAAAACAATCTCTATTATTTTCAATGATAATATCTAACAGGACTGGCATGTACAGATGTTTTCAGCTATTTATGGATTAGGCATAATGTACTTCTGCATTTGATGAGCTCTAAGTCACCCAAAGCTAGGAAGAGGGATAAGGAAGAATGTAGGAAAGATTGAGGAAGCGTAGTCCCTTTTACTCACTTTTTAATTAACATTACACTTTCAAAAGTAAAGATACACTTCTTTCATCTTGTTGTCTGCTTTTTTTGTTTAATACCTTCTATGTTTTTCTTCAAGCTAACCTGAGCACAGTTAGCTTGAATGTGGACTTTCCTTTGGGAACTACTGCCTTCCATTCTTAGAAATTGCTTATAATGACAAATGTGACTCCTGAGTTCTGGCAGAACTCAGCAGGCTATATAAAGGATTCATTCCCATCAACTTCTGAAAATAAGGATCCTTATCTTATAAAGTTGAATATTTCTTATCTAGCTGCATCCTGGTACATAAATCATCATTTGCATGTTTAAGTACGTTCTTGCACCAACAAATAGGTATAGAAATATTTATAGGAGTATTGCTCATAATAGCAAAACACTGGAATCAAATCAAATGTATACCATCAGGAAAGTAAAAATTTAAATACATTTACAGTGGAATTTTATGCAGCAATAAAAAGAAATAATTTGCAGCTGTATGTTGCACATAACCATATGTATGAATCTAAGGAATGTAATATTAATAAAATTTAAAAAGTAACAACTCTCATAATACTGCATATCTTACTTTCATAAACCTCAAAAAACAAGCAAAATTACCCAATGCGTTATTTTTCTCATCTCTCATATGTGATAAAAATCATTATTAATAGAAAAAAAATGATAAATGGAAAATTCAGCATGGGACTAGTCACTTCGGAGGATGAGGAAAAGGGGCGTTAAGAAAAACTTGATGCTGCATACCAAGCTGTTAACAAAATTTTTTCATTCATGAGTTGTGTTCTGGGTTCACAGGTATTTAATATATTATTATTTTTAAAAATTTACACGTACTTGCTGGTATATATCAACATTATATTTTAAAAGATAATGAAGAAATTAGGTTAAACATGTTTAAATGTTTTTTTCATAAAATACATTGGAGAAAACCAAGTTAATTAATAAATAGGTATACTTAAAACTGGGATTCTCAGAGATTTTAATATAATACTTCTCACATGAATTTCCAAATAGAAGTGTTTCTTAATCAAGTCCTTTGGGGTAGGGCGAATCTTATCAGTAATCAAGAATGCTTTTGTCTTTCCAATTTCGTCTACCATCAACCCGCCATTTTATCTAAAAGTATACCATCAGTCATTCATTTGCTGCATGAAGTATCTATTGGTTCATATTATAAATATCCTTGGATAAGATATTACAGTGATCTACAATCTTCTGGTACTCAGGAATTTACTTGAAAATAATATGTCCTGTTTTAAAGTACAAACTGTCTCTGAGGAAACTAGCAACTGTGCAAGTAGGTTTAATTTTGATAAGAGAGGAGAAGCTTCTGTTTAGGGAGTAAAGAAGCAGGTTGGACTCACAGTCCATAGGACTGGGGTAAATGGCAATTTTATGTGAGGTAAGGGCATTGTGTGAGGTCATTTTCTTCCCTGAAGAAGAAGAAGAGAGGGCAGAGAAAGTTTATATGTCTTGGACAATAGCAGCTATCATCTTCTTTGCAGACTTAGTTCTTGTGTTTTGATTTCTTACTGCTACACACCAACCATGCTTCACATACTGGTGTTGTAGCACATGCTGTCAGTATCTGGCATATCCTTTCAGATCATTTAAAGGCTCCTTGTAGCTTGGATGATGTTATTACATATGCCAATGACTTCCTATCTGAAGCACCAGTGTTACTTGCCTGCCTGTATTCATGTTCACTTGGAGTACAGATCAGGTCCAGTGTCCAATTTTTAAAGCCTTCAAGAGTTACTCAAAATCAGTAAAGAAGAAAGAGTGTTAAGTGCCCAAGCTACCTTCTCCCTTGGAGGTGGGCTTATATGGGCTTATATTATTCTTCTGAGGATTTCCAGGAAAGCTAAACTCCAGTTCCATACAGTGGTGACCTACCCACATCAAGCCCTCTCCCTGGTGCTCCATCCCTGCACAGTGCTTTTTGAGATCAACCCTGGCTCAAGGTCAGCTTTTTAGAGGATGGCAAATTGACATGAATGCACTCAAGTTCGCCTTTCAGTTTATTTGTTTTTAACATTTTCTCTTTCCTTTCTAATCTGTTCCCTGGCATTTCTAAACTTGCCAGAGTGAATTTGAGATGCTGTAGCATTATAGTTATTGTGCTGCCCAGGCTGCAATATATTTACATAACATTCTTTAATCAATACTGTTTCTTTCACTCCTTCTACCACCAGGGCAAAGGCTTACCATATTGCACAAGATAAAGTTATTTCTGCTGCAGGCAGGTTACTTATCATTAAGCTTCAACTGTCAAACTCAATACAGAAAAATCTAGAAGCCAGTCCCTGAGTGACTGTTTGAAGCTGTGATACACGGGAGGAGGGTGTGAAGGTATGAAAATGAGGAGGAGAAGGAGGATCATGCCTCTCTAATCAAGAGCTGGTGCTTTGCAGAATTGTCACTTTCTCTGCATGTCAGTGGAGGAGGGTTTTTCTAATCACCAATGATCTTTGAAAAGTTCAACAGGCAATTCTACTTTGCATATTGAGAATTTGGAGCACTGGTACCTCATACCAGAACCAAACTTGTAAATAACCAATAACACTCTGCTAAGTCAATTTGATAGACAACTAACTATGTGTCTAGGGCACTGGGCTGTTTAGCAATAAATCTAGTCCTTTGGATATTTTCTTTCAGTTAAAGCCAAATGGTAAGACAGTATTTAGGACAAGAACAGAGCAATCAACAGTGTTATTCCCCACAGCTGCTCAACCAGTGGTTCAAACTGAAAGTCCACAGTTGTTCAAATATATACTCTTGTTTGTAATGGATCTAGAAGCCCCTGGCAGGTCAGTTCTGAGTTGATTTCTCCTGGCAATTTCACAAGACAAATTGGAAAGTAGCCAAAATTCTCTTCAGCTCCCTTAAAGGAATAGAGAACCCATGTTAAATACGCTGGGATTTCTACAGAGGTGATAGGGGAACCATGGGAAATTTTCTCCCCTTGAACTCCCAGCAATGTCAGGCCTCTGGGTATCAGCACCAGCAAGGATCCATGACACTGGATGTAGAGAAAATTTGAAATCTGACCCTCTGATAGATTATAACATCCGCATTTGGTAAGGTCAGAGGAAAATCTAAGTAAAGACTAAGAAGACATGGACTTTCCTGGACCTGCCCTGAGGACAGAGCTGTACTGATTATGTGCTTTTCTTAATCACTTATCCAGGATCCCAATAAACATGCAGAACACATGATGCCTTCTTTATAGGTATTGAAAATGGAAAACTAGTGAATATCGCTATATGGTTTAGTGTTATACTAAAACACAGAAAGAAAAAGATGTGACCTGGGATGGTTAATAACTGAGTAGCTAATGTGAGAAGCTCCAAAGTTTTAAGTGAAAATACTTTAATTGGTCTGTCTAATGGCAATTCCTATACACTATTATGAAATAGCTTGGTCAGTTTGTTTGTTTTTTTTTTTAAAGGGATAGAACCCTGGGGGTTTTTACCACTGAACTATATACCTCAGTACTTTCTGTTTTTCATTTTGAGACAAGGGTGGTGCTAAGTTACCCAGACTGACTTTGAACTTGCGGTTCTCCTGCCTCGGTTTCTCAAGTAGCTGGGATCATAAGTGTGTACCATGGAGGTAGGCCTGGGAAATTTAGAGAGACCCACAGTAATTGTGGGAGACCCTGCCTCAAAATTAAAAAGGACTGGGGATGTAGATCAGTGGTAAACAAACAAAAAAAACAAAAAACCCATACAACTAGAAAATCTTAAGTGCTAATTTAAATGATTAGATAAACTCTGGGCAAAGTTTCCTATTTGTGACATTTTTCTTCCTTTGTGTTCAATGGTGGATTGGAGGTAGATTATATAGCAATTATGTGCATCTCTTTTATATTCTAAATTCTGTCATATCAGATGGGTACTTTGAAGCTGACCATAACAGGTGTACTTTCACCACAGAAATAAGAAATGGACAAATGTTATAAATCAGAACTCCTTTCCAGCTCAGGCTGTTGTTAGACACTGATAAAGTGTATATCCACTTACACTGAAATATGAAGTGAAAACAAGCAGAAATGACCAACTTTGCATTCCTTTGGCCAGTGAACTAATCTTACTCAGGCAGGTTGGTCATTAAGAGTCTGACCTCTGGGGCAAATTTTGGATATTTATAAGTCAGTGTGTTTTATCTGACAAATATCTATTTTTCTCTTTATTTCTCTAGGTTTTATTGGTGTAAAATTGACAAATAAAATTTTACATATTCAAGATATACAACAGAAAATTTTGATACAAGTATTCATGCAGAATGATTATTACAATTAAAGTAATGAACATGAACATACTCTCTACATTATAGGGTTAGCTTTGTGTGGGGGGGCACTTGAGCACATTTAAAATGCACTCTTAGCAAATTGTAAGTGTACAGTTTTTTTGTTTGTTTGTTTGTTTGTTTGTTTTTGTACCTGTGGTTGAACCCAGGGGCACTTAACCACTGAGCCATTTCCCTAGCCCCACACCCATTTTTTTCCCTCATTTTTAGACAGGGTCTCACTAGTTTACTTACAGTTTCCTAAATTTCTGAGGCTATTTCAATCCTCCTGCCTCAGTGTCCTGAGCCACTGGGATGATAGGTGTGTACCACCACACCCAGATAAGTAGAGAGCATTATTATTTATTGTTACCTTGTCATGTATTAGATCTCCATAATTTATCTATCCTGCAAAATTGAAAACTTATACCTTTTGAGAATGTCATCCAGGTCCTTGTCCTCAGCCTCTGAAATCACCACTTCACTCTCAGCTTCTGAGATTAATATCTTTAGACTCTACATATAAGTAAGGTAATACAGTGTTTGTCTTTCTATGCCTGGCTTAATTTATTTAACATAATATCCTAGAGGTGTATCCATATTGTCCCAAATAACAGAATTTCCTTTTTAAAGCTAAATAACTTTCCATTTTGTACACACACACACACACACACACACACACACACCCCATGCTATTTATCCTTCATTTGTCAATGAACACTTGGGTTTTTTCCATGTGGAAACATATGACCCTATATTCAGAAGTAGAGTTGCTGAAATTTAATACAGTTCTACTCCTACTATTTTGAGGAAGCTTTATTCTGTTTTCCATAATAACTGCATAAATTTTATTCCTACCAACAATGTATATATCCAATCTTCAAAGGTTGGGCTTTTAAAATCTCAGTGAAACTTAGATTATCATATGCAAAAATGGTTATTATTCCTGCCCTTTGTATCTCATAGGCTTCAGGTGGGATTTCAAATGAAAAATGCATATGATAAATTAATAATAATGTACATATAATTGTATAGTGTATAGTGTGTACATATGCTCAGTGTATGTATACTCAATATTATGGTAATAATGGTTAATAGCTGACATTTATCTAGTGTTTAGTATGTTCAGAGTGCTGTTCCAAATGCTCTCCTGTTTTAGTAATCTTACCTCCACAAGAGGCAGGTGCTATTCTTATCCCTATTTCTCACCTGGAGAAACTAAGAAGCAATGAAGTTAAATGACCTGCCCAAGATCATACTGTTAGTAAGTGTCAGCACTCAGATGACAATCCCCAGGCAGTGTAGCTTCAGATCCCAAGCTCTAAACTACTCCAGAGGCTAGATGAGTATGTTTCTAGAAAGATCTGAGGTGGTACATATAATAGTAAGGTATAAATATTTTTGACAGAAAAATTGCTTACTCAAGGAATATAAACTTTATTTTTTTTTGTTGGAACATTGGGATATAAGCCCCAGAATACATCATAAAAAGAAAAATTTTAATCACAATAGAAAATTTCTAATAACTTAAGATTTTTATATCTCATCAAGGATAAAAATATTGACACTCCTAGAATAACAGTAAATGTCTAACATTTTGAAGATTCACAGATGTATAAAAACATGGAAGACTACATTATTTTCTTCTATTGTAAAGCAGTATAGTCATATTACCAAATATTTAGGAGGAAAAAAATAAGAAAAATCTTATTTGTAAAACCAGTCTGACATTGGTGACTCGTTTTCATTTTTCTTTTTCAAGTCAGAGTTCAAAGAGTACAGTTTTGACCTTAATTCATGGCCTTTTGAGCCCAAAATTCCAATGTAAGCATTTTCCATGTTGCTAACAGTAAACATAAAACTCACTTAAAAAAATAATAAAAAAATAAAACTCACTTAAATGTTGGATCATAGTATATGGAGAAAATATACCACATAGTACTTAACAGTTTCTCTATTTCTGGAATTTAAATTTTTGTTTATCCTGTTTTTTTAGTATTGTTATTAAAAATACTGACATATTCACCTTTTTCTACAATTAGTTATAAATATATTTTGGTGTATATTTTAACTTGCACAGAAGTTTAGACATGAACCAATTTAAATGAAATAAAAAATATTATTCATTGTGGTAATTGTTGCCAAAAATTTGCACAAAATACATAGCATTTACTTACAACATGATTAGCATTCCATAAGAATATCAATTTCATTAACCATTCCAAACATTAGGCATTTTGATTTTCATTTGCTGAAATAATGAATGAAAATGCTATATAATTTAAAAAGAATGTTTCTTGAACATTTTTTTAAATGCTTATTGGTCATTTTAATTTCATCTGTTGAGAACTTTCTGTTCATAATAGTTCTAGATTTTAATTGTATTTTTTGTTTGTTTTTGAGAGTTTTCATATATTAAGAAGCATACATTTTTACACTTGTTGTGGAAAATATTCTTTCTTTGTATGAGTAGGGGCGTGAGTACTAGAGATTGAACCCAGGGGTTTTCTACATTTTCAATATCCCCATTCCTTTCTTTCTTTGTCTTTTGAGAGAGCACCTGGCTAAGTTACCAATATTAACCTCAAACTTAATGGTCCTCCTGCCCCCAGCCTCTAGTCTCTAGAATCATAGGCAAGGGCCATTTTGCCACACTGAAAATATCATTTTTAATATCTTTTTCTTTCTTTTTTTTCTTTTTGGTGGAAGTTCTCTAAAATTCATTTACTTATCTAGAGAACCTTAAAATTCCTTGAAGTCATTTTCATTTCTTACTATTATTTTTAAAGTTTAAGTTGTTTGTAACTCTTATTCACAAAGTGATGATTTCCTAATTTTTCTAATAGTTACTTTATGATTTAATCCACATTGTTTTAGTTTGTTATTTTTTTTTCTAATTTGACTTTTCTTCTAAGTGGTCAACCAATTTTTCCAGGCTTCAACCTTAACTACCGTTATCTGAAGCTGTTCTTATTACATATTTAATTCTTACATTTGGGGGTTGTATTTCTAGGTTCTCACTAATGTCTAATGAATTTTTACAACTCTGTTTTACATTTAATTAGAATTTAATTAGAACATTTATCCTTACATCCTCAATACAAAGCCCTGTTTGCTTTCTGCCCTCAAGGAGTTTACAATTAGTGATTAAGAGAAATCCATATAGATACCATTAAAATATAATGGGATACTTAAAGAGAAGCATTTGGCCCAAAAGTTGAGGGCTCTTCAGAGGAGATGACACATAAGATAAAACTTAAGGGATAAATATCATTTTAGTAAAAAACTCTGAAGATGCCTTAAATAGTCAGCATAGTATAACATGGGAATCAGCTGATATGTTGAAGAGAAACAATGAGCAGAGATTACAAGCTAGATGTAAATAGGAACTTGTATGTCATGCTAGGGTGTTGCATTGGAGAAGATTATAATTCAGTGAAATTAGCAGCTTCTGGATTTCAGGAGGATTGCTTCAAATGTAGATGAGAGACGGTCAAAAAACTCTAGAAGGATGGGTAGGAGACAACAGAAGTGGATTTTGTAATAATTCAGACTAGACATGACTGAATGAGGCCCCTAGTAACAACGAATAAAGGTAGAAAACAGTCTTGCAAAATAACTAAGAAGTAAAATTCAAAGAACTGATTACCGACTGAATGTTACAAGTTGAGTATTCCTTATCTGAAATGCTAATATGAATTTGGCTGGGCTAGCTACCTCATAGATACTTCATTACAGTGTTTGTCTTTTGATGACTGACTAATTTCACTTAATATCACGTCCTCATGGCTCATCCATCTTGTATGGTAAGAATATCCTTCCTCTTTAGGCTGAAGAATATTGGCTTGTGTGGAGGAACCATATTTTTGTTGTCCATCATTCCTCAATGGACACTTGGGTATTTCAGTTTTTTTTTTTTCCAGATTTTGGAAAAAGTGTAAATACATAATGAGATATCTTAGCAATGGACAGAAATATAAATATGAAACTCATTTGTTTCATGTAGACTTTATACAATGTTTTTAATAATTTAATGTATTAAAGAAAGCTTTTGTACTTTCAATCATCAGACTTGTGTCATCATGTTGTTATTGCTCAAAAACTTTCAGTTTTTGGAAAATTTTGGATTTCAGATTTTCACACCAGGAAAATTCAACCTAGATAAGAAAAAATGATTTGGAGAGGAGAAAGATTTTAATATAATTTTGAATACTGGGATTCCAAAGGCATGTTTTATATTTAAGTAGATATGACTTGTAAAAGGCTTTTGTAATCAACTTACATAAAAAATGTATGAATATATACATTTAAAATTGGGTAAGCATATCAAAAGGTATTATTAAACCAGCAGAATGGATGAGATGTCATAAAGATAGTTTGAAAGGAGAAGAGGATGAGAAACAAATGAGACATTTGAATATAGATCAGAAGCATGTTCTATAAAGGTTCAGTGAGAAGTCCACACGAGCACACAACAGACAGTCCACTGACCCAATGGAAGAAATGTTGGAATATGAGGAGAGTGTCATGGAAACTGAGGGAGGGGAAATGTTCATATTTTTATGAAAGCATATGTTTTAGAGACTGTCACCTGTAGTCAGGGAACATAATGCCTGAAATCAAACATTCTTCAGGTTTTGGAAGAGAGCCCTGCTTCACTTCTTAATGCCTATCTCTTTAGAAAGAGAATAGGGGGATCAAATCTGCAAATGCTTTTCACTCTATTTTTCTTCTTGTTTTTTATTTGTTTTTGTTTTGTTTTTGTAACAGGGGATTGGACCCAGGGGCACTTATCCTACCTCTAAGCCACATCCCCAATTCCTTTTGTTATATTTTATTTAGAGACAGGGTCTGGTGAAGTTGCTTAGGGCCTCACTCACTAAGTTGCTGAGGCTGGCTTTGAACCTGCAATCTTTATGCCTCATTCTCCTGAGCTGCTGGTTGGGAGTAAAGGCATGTGCCACCTTGCCTGGCTCTATCTTCATTCTTAATCTTTATAATATCTTAGATAAAATTTTAGTCATTTTAAAAAATGATTTTATTGGTATTTCTTATTTTTAGAAATATTTGTTTGTATCAGCAGTTCTCAAAGAATGGTCTAAGAACTGTTAGAAGCTGATAAGATCCTTTTAGGGAGTCTACAAAGCCAAAGTCTTTTTTTATAATACTGACCTTTGTCTTATTTGATTCTCATTTCCTTATGAGTGTACAGTGGAATTTTCCAGAGGCTACATGACAAGTGATGATGTCATTGTTCCAATGTCTAATGGAATGTGTGGAAATTCTTCTGTGGAAAAGACAGAAGAATAATGTATTTTTAAAAATTTCCGGTTTGGATGTTTAATATGACAGGTGTTAACATATATAATTTACACAAACAAAATCTCTTTTGAGTCCTGAAAAACTTTCAAGAGTTGAAAGAATTCTGATAAAAATTTGAGAAAAGCTGACTTACATTAACTATATATTGTCTTCTCTAATAATTTGGAAGCAAATCGATAATTTTTATTTCTACAAATGTTTAAGGAAAAATAGCAAATAGACATACTAGTGATGGACGCCAAGAATTAAGTCATGTGTGTTAGCATAACTAAAAATAAAACAGGAATATTAGATTGATATTCCTCTTAACCCTCTGCTCTAGCTTTGGCAACTTAGATCCAAGTTATTGTTGCTGAAAGCTCAGTCCTTGTTCCTGATGCCAATTCAATAACAAGGACACAGTTTTGAGAAAAAGGAAAAAAGAAGGTTTATTGCTTTTCAAAAAAAGAGAAACACAGGGGACTCCTATCCAAAAATGCTGTGATTCTGCACATCAGCAGGAAGAGGAAGCTTTTAAAGAGGTGACGCAAAGGCTACCTTCCACCTGTTCTGTGTCTGGAGTTCGAATTCACTACTTGGGAGATAATCATTTCTGAGATCTTCTGGCACCATCCCCAAAGTCTTTATTAATTGGTTCCTATGTTGGGTGTGTGCTCAGGGACAGATGACTCTGCCTGGAATGGTGAAGAAAGCAATCCTATTTTCCCTGAGATTAGGGAGAGGGAGAGATTAGGGAGGAACAGGGAGAGAGGAAGAGAAAGAAACATGTCCATTTTAAAAATAAGTTGCCATAAATGGATGGCATTAGAGCAGATTATGCTAAGTGAAGTTAGCCAATCCCTAAAAAAAAAAAAATGCCGAATGTCTTCTCTGATATAAGTGGGGTGACTCAAAATGGGATAGGAAGGAAGAGCATGAGAAGAAGACTACCACTAAATAGGGAAGAGAGGTGGGAGGAAAAAGGGAGAAGGGGAGAAGGGGAATTGCACAGAAGACGGAAGGAGAACTTCATTGTTATATAATTTTTTTTTTATCTTGATCAATAGGATTAAATGGTCTGAGCTGTTATAGAGTTGAACATTTCTTTGTCATCATATGTTAATTATAGTATAATTTTGTATAGAGTTATTAGATTATGCCTTTTTTTAACTCCAAAAAACTCTTAATCAATTGTTCCCTGTCTTTGTTTTTACTGCTATCTGGAAATCTGACAAAAGCTTTATTTTATTTTTTCCAAACCACCATGGGCTGAATTGTGCTTTCCCCTAAGCCCCCCAAAATTCATGTATTAAAGTTTTAATTTCTAATACCTCAAAATATGGCTGTATTTGCAGATAGAATCTTTAAAGTGATAATTAAGTTAAAATGGATTTATTCCAATGGTCCTTAATTCAGTATGATTGGTGTCCTTGTGTGAAAAGATTGGACCACAGACACATTAGACCACGAAAAAACAGAAGACGGAGAGAGGCCCCAGAAAAAACCAACCTTCATGAAACCCTGATCTTGAACCTCCAGCCTCCAGAACTGTGAGAAAGTAAAGTTCTTTCATTTAAGTCCCTAGTCTGTGGTGCTTTGCTGTGGAAGCCCTGAACAGACTAATGCAGGAAGGAATATTATTATTTATTAATCATTTTTTGTCTACTACTTTTGTAAAAGTATTTTTATGTAACATTTTTTTTTTTTTATCTCAAAGGTCACAGTATATAATTGTTTCATGTTTATCCGACTCTAGTATGAAGCACTACTTTTGCAGAATGTTAATTGGTATCATTTAGAAGAAGTAAATTCATAGTCAAGTAATTTTGGAAAATACTAGATTACAGTACAATTCCTCAGAGACGGAGAAATGTAATTTTGTATCTTGGATGTGTAAAAGGTTGTGATAATTTGTTACTGTTTTCTAAAACGAATCTGGCTCTTTTAATTGAACTAGTAATCTAACATATTTTATAGAATTTTCAAACTAATTTTAATATTTGTTGTAGAATGAAATCTTTAAATCTGTAAACTTATATCTTTCTCCAGATTAAAGAAGAAAAGGTTTCCCCCTCCTTTTTCATCTATGGCCAATTTAGATGGAAGATTATAACTATTGTCCCAATGGGTCTAATCCCTTCTTCTAAAATACCAATTGGCCATGAATGCAATTTCATTCTTTTCTATTTCACATTTCTAATATTCTCTCTTGTCTTTTCATCTCTTTGTCTTTATGGTCTGTGCTCTGGGAGAGTTCTCAAGATTTCCTTAATCATTGATTTAATTTTATGTAGTGTCGATTTTGTTCTTTATTGCTAAAACTGATGTGTATTCAGATATTTTATTTTCAGTTTCCTTACAATAGTTCCTTGTTTCATCCTGCTCTCTTTACATCTGCCTGCTATTCATTCAGCATCACTTTCATCTGAGACTATTTTGTCTTATTTAATATTTCATCTCTTTTTTCAGTGTTCATGTTTCTCCATTTAATGATGAATACAAGATCTGCATTCCCAAAACATTTCATGTTTGCTGAAGGAAATCTCTCACAATTTTATTTCTGCATTCCCTCCAATAAGTTTATTTTTCAACTTAGTTTATGATGTAGACTTGTCACTTAGGCTTCCTGGTACCTGGGTGCAAGCATGTCATGTAAGAGTGTTTGGGTATATGAGAATGCACCTGTGTGTTTCTCCTGCTCATTCATACAACTAGTCAGGCTGTTTACCAGTATTTGGGGGGAGTTTGCCAGAACATTTGGGGTAATTTCTTGATTAACCTCACTGCTTTCTCACTGTTTTGATATTTGCTTTAAGCCATTAAGTCAGAATCCTAGCTCTTTCCTCATGTGAATTTCTAGTATTCATTTATTAACTAATAAACACTAGCCAATATTTGCTGAGTGACAATGTGTACCAGGAACTATTCTAAATGTTTTAAGTGATTTTACATATGTAAGCCTTACAAAGAATTTAAAGGAAACTGAGGCACAAAGAAATTAAGTTTCTTGACAATACAGTTGTTAATTAACAAACCTCCTGTTCAAACACTGTGCAACAGTCTCTCATGTTCTGCTGGACTGAAGATAGACCTCCTCCCACTGCCTCATCATCTGATCACACAGAATTATTTTCAATAATTCACTAATTATTTCAAAAAATGTGTAGTGCTTCCTCTGCTTGTAAAATCTACAATTTCACAGTACATTGCATACAAATTTGCTTTTACTGACAGATTTTTTTTTTTTTTTGCAGTTATATTACTATTACAAGAGGAAGTCCTACACTCCCCATATTTTTCTGTGATTGGCTCAGTAGTGTTCTTGGAAAATCATCTCCAAACAGATGTAGAAAGAAAGGTTCTGGCTGGGGAGGCAGCTCGGTTGGTAAAGTGCTTGCCTAGCATGTGTAAGGCTCTGGGTTCAATACCCAGCACTGCAAAAATAATAAAATAAAACAAATAGATAGCTGATAGCTTTGTTCCTTTTAAAAAAAAGTTCTAGTGGGGATAATAGTGTGTAATAGTTCTATCCAGCTCAGAAAGTATCTTTGGCATAGTAGATAGGTGCACACAGAATCTTCTCTGTTAAGACATCAAGTTTTTGACACAAACACACAGTGGGATTGGATGGAAATGTCTCTCTTTGTTCTTGCCTAGCCCTGATAATCTGCCTTAGGGCTCCTTTACTTTGGTCATAGAAATTCCTCCTGGGGTCATGCAGACTGTAAAGACTATTTCTAGTTACTAGCACTATGAAAACTGTGCTGGGTTTTGCGCATTTGCATAGACACATAAAAGGGAAAGTTTAACTGTATATTTTATGCCAAGTGTTGAGCTGTCTATTGTCCTGGCCAGGCAATTTGGAGGGTCAAGACCCAGGTCAGGTGTGGGAATAATAAAGGTTCAAGATACAGATGAGGCAATCTCAAGTTAACACACACACACACACACACACACACACACACACCCTAAAACATCAAATTGAGAGTTATGAGGGAAAGGAAACATTAATTCAAAAAAGAAGAACCAGTAGTACAAGCCAAGTAAGAGCTTCAAAAGAAGATGATCCTCCAAAGTTATAATGTATAGAGAATATAATTTTTAATTGATATCTTTGACTGTTTTCATAGCTAGACAGGAGATATCAAGGCTAAGTAATTTACTATTAATTATTATACCATTAAGTACAAATAAATGTAAATACCATCCTAAGCCTTTCATCTAAGTACAAATACTAACTATAGGACATCACAAAATAAAGTATCCCAGAATTGTTTCTGTTGCCTCAATTGTTCTGAGCTCATTGGATTTTCTCTAAAATTGATCATGATATCTTTGAGAGTCCACTATACCTTGTAAGGAATATTAAAAATTTCTATTTCAATTGAATAAGCAAGTGAATGGGAGAAAGTGTAAACTATGGAAGCTTAATAATTAACAACGATCGTTAGGATAGACTAATATCTGGTCTTAGGTGACAGGAATCACAGAGCTCAGAAATGATGCCCTCCAGCACCTCAAGCAGTTTTCTGGCAAGGTGAAGTGTTAAGACAGCCAAACAGGAGAGTATTTCCCTCCTGAACAATCTCCCTTTTGGCTCAACAGTGATTAGCATAATACTGGCACGAATTTTGATCTCTCCACAATGGATTGTCAGGGATCACCAGAAAGGTCTTATGATCTACTCAATTTCTGACAGTAATACTAACTGGAATGAGGACTGTGAGTGGGGACAAAAAACACCACAACTGAAAAAAAATAAAAAGCATTTTGGATGGAGAAATGCAATTAGTTGTATCTGTTCTCGGCAAAAACAAAGAGTTACATTAGTTGTGTGCCAGAAGAATTATGCTATCAAGTACACTTAAATGCCTATCTCTTTCTGATCATCAAGCTATGGGTGGTAAGTTGTAAATAGGTCAAAGTAAATGTGGAGAGTTTAAAATAAGGATTTCAATACTTGGCAGTGGACATGGGACGAGAGGGGTCACTGGTCAACTCTTGGATGTAAAAAGAATATAGCCAATGAGTAATAATGGAAAGCATTCATAGCCAGCGTCAAGGAGGCTATGAAATGTCATTATCATTTTGGACATCAATTAGGTTTATGTTCATGGAAGGTGTTAGGGAAAGAACAAAATCTAGAGAAATCATATTTTTAATACATTAGGAATTTAAGAGAGGACACAGGAGGTTATTGGCATTCCTGACTTGGTTCTTGATCTAAATATGTTATTGATGGTGGCAGAGTACCTTGGAAGCATGTAAGTAGATGTAGTACATTTTAGTGCACACAATTCTTTAACCTTTGATTTCAGTATTTTATAGAGTTTTGACATTTACATTGTGGCAGAAACCGTCACCTATTCATCATAGCACAACTTCCATGTCTTCTTGAGCTATAGAAATATATTATATTTTTAAGATTCTTTTGCAAGGAGGGTTGGCCAAAAGATAGAGTTTTAACAAAAGAAATGTGAACAGAAGTGATATGTGTCCTTTTTGGGTTAAATTCAAAGGAACGGCCTACATGAATGGCCCTATGGTTTTCTGGAAGCTGCTTCAGCAACCTTTGAAGCCACATATTAAAGATAGTATGAACATCACTAACCTAAGTCTGTGAATGAGAATTTGGGGCAGATCTACTGCTTTATCTCCAGTGCTTGCCATCCTGGGTAGACTGGTATATTATGTATGCAAAAATAAATTTCTATTGCATTGAGCCATTGGGCCTAATTGTTATTGCAATATTCTTAAAGACTCATTTGCATAGACTCTAGCTGCGAAGTGAAAATGGTTTTGTCATTGGAGGTGCTAACAAGGGTCTAAACTCAATTTCAAGGATCAATCCAAATTATTGTGCATCAGGAAACTTTCCTTTAGTATATATGGTTGAAAACAATGTATTCCATTTTCTTCTGCCATGAATCATTTGGAAGCCATTTTTATTAAATTGTCATAGGTAGAATCTAAGTTGGCCCTCAATCACCTCAACTTCTTTAATTTCTATTCATGTGTACTTATCCCTATTTTTGAGTGTGGGTTGCTTCTAACCAGTAAAATACAACGAATGTGCTGGGATGTCACTCCCTTGATCAGGTCACAAAAGATAGTGACTTTTATCTTAATTACTTGCTTCCTCACTCTGAAGAAACAGGCTTCCATGTTGGAATGGCCCACTTCAGGAGGAACTGGGGGTATACACAGACCAACAGCCAGCAAGGCTAAAATGCTCACTCCAGCCACTTCCCAAGAACTGTGTTCTGCCAACAGAGGCTGAGTGAACTTGAAGGTGGGTTGATCATTCCTAGCCAGCCTTCAGATGAACCTGCGGACTCTGGCTCATACCTTGATTATAGCTTATAAGAATGTGATGCATGGGCTGGGGATGTGGCTCAAGCGGTAGCTTGCTTGCCTGCCATGCGTGAGGCCTGGGTTCGATCCTCAGCACCACTTACAAACAAAGATGTTGTTTCTGCCGTAAACTAAAAAATAAATATTAAATTTTCTCTCTCTTTCTCTCTAAAAAGAAAAGAAAAGAATGTGAGGCAGAGTATCCAGCCAAGCTGTGTCTAGACTCTCAGCTCCCAGAAACTATCAAATAATGAAATTGCTAATAATAATAAGTTGCTAATAAAATAGTAAAGTTCTATGGAAGTTGCTAAATTTGAGGATAATTTTGTGTAGTAATTGATAACAGCCATCTGGACTAAACTTCATTGACCAATCAAAATGACCTGTTTCCAAAACACTTTTCTTTAAAAGCTGCAGTTGAAATGATGTTTTCTGTGCCTTTTTATCTCCACAAATTTTGTATTTATAATAGCATCTATGACATTTTATTTGTACTATAATTCTTCCATGCCAGTTTTATATTCTCTAATTGAATATACGCTCCTTGAGGGGAATGATGACTTCTTATTCTTTTTCTTTGTTTCTTCTGTGGTTTTGGCAAATGCATAATAATTATTCAGTAAATAAGAAGCATTAAAATGATGTTCTGTATACTACTTTGTATTCTGATACAGCATATTACAATTTTCTTTTCCAATGAAAAGTATATCATTTCTATGGAATAATGGAAAGTGTACTTTTCTTTTTCAGTTAAATATTTTCAAACATGTCATGTATAATTAACTTTCTAGGATCATTAACTAGACATTTGTACAGTTTTGCAAAATTGTCTTTAGAATATTTTTTCTAGAGAAATCATTTATTCAGAGAACTTTTCATGCAGTAATTCAGGAGAGTTTGGGAAAACAATTCAGATATACTAACTAAATGCAATCTTTTAAATAGCAGCACTATAAGAAGGTTCATACAAAATACAAAACTATATCAGAACATGTAGAAATATTTAAGGGTCTAACAATTCTGTATACTTGCTGTAAAATAAGTGAAACCCTAAAAAGTTGAGTATATTTCTAGAAATAACAAATGGTCATACATAGGATGTACACATTTATGCCTATGTGTATATATACACATATGTATATATATGCATGTATACACCTATGAAATAAGTCACAAAAATTACAATTTAGTATCTAAATAATGAAGCGACTCATTTTTATATTTGCTTTGCATTTTATGTTAAATTTTATTGAAACATACTTTTAAAATCATTCGTTTTAGTATCCATTTTTGTCAAATTATAATCTTTTATCACTTAATAATAGAGGATAAGAAGCCATTTAAGCACATAAAAAGATGACATTTTGATGGAATTCAGTTGAGTAATAATTTTATCAAATAATATATTTCTTTTTAAAATACTATTAAATAAAATATCACACACAAATTGGACAGAATAGAAAGAAAAATGTCATCTTAAATCATCTATCCAAACTTACAGGTAACTGTGTATAATTCTATAATTATACAATGTGTTGATATATACTTGAAAGTGTGAAATATGGAAAGGGTAAATTTATCAATACATTATGACAATTATTTTGTGACACACATTCATGCTATTTCTATAGATAAAAATGTACCTGTATAAATAATGTTAAATGCCAAAGCAAGGAAATTATAAAAGCAAAAGCTAGAAATTATACCACCAAATGAATGATATTCTTCTTCAGTGTAATTCCTTTGGGGAAACTTGATGTAGCAATTTTTAGTATATTTCAGCATACATGTTTGTGTGTACTGTGATGATGCTACCACTGTTCAAAACCATTTTGGAATACCTCTTTTGGTATTATGTAATAATCATTCAATATGAATTCACAAAAAAATGAAAATTGCTCTTCCTTTGTGAGCAACCAAATCTACCCATCACTGACACAATTTTGTCAGCCTTGAGACTGTTTTCACTAAAAGTACTAATGTAACTTCAGAAGAGGTGTTGAAATGTTGTTTGAAATGGTAGCAATGAAATAAAATGTACAATTGCAAGACAATTGTTTTAAGAAGAGTAAAATTACGTTTTTGGTTGTATTAATAATGTTGTATTTTCTTAAAACATTCTGACAATAGTTTTGAAACACTTTCTTTGCTTATGTAACACTATATATTGTATCTATGACAGATGCATGTGGGCATGAACATGGTTATTTTACAGATCAAGTCTATCTTACATTCTCTAATCCTTGAAAGGATACTAAACTTGAATATTAATAGTACAAATCATTAGCACAAATCTGAATATAAAACACTGAGAAATAAAATATCACTTGAAACAAAGAAATGATAAATGTTCAAAGACATTTAATGCTAATTACCCTGATTTAATCATTGCATGCTGTATACATGTATCAAATTATCACACTGCACCACATAAATACATCTAATTATATAACAATTATAAGAAGAAAAAGGGATTTTTTTGGAAAATTTTATTAAGAAATATGAAATATCTAAATAAAATAGACTCCTGTACAGCTGGGGGGATAAAAAGTGGTCTTTATAACAAATGTTATGAGAAGGTAATAAAGAAGAAAGGAAATTTAATATCTTATGTATTTCATTTTAGGCATTAGAAGATTAAGATCTCGATGAATTGGGTAATTTTCACAGCACAAACAAGACCTTCCAGATGTGGAAGACATCAAAGGAAATGATCACTTCAATCACGAGTATAGCAACCAAGTCACCTTAGTTCCTATTAGATGACATAGAAAAGGAAAATTAAACGCTGACATTTCAGGGCTTATATAGACCAAGTTATACTAGGATGTCAACTTTCTGAGTGTTTTGGTACTTATAATATTTTAATAAATTTACAAAATAGTAGAACTAGCATAATAATGAATGGAAGTCAAACACTGACTTTTCAAATTTTCTTAGCTACAACCCTTATTTTTATAAGCATCAATCATTTTATATCTGGACAGTCTGAGCTGACAGCTTTGCCACCAAACTTTCTTTCTCCAACACATTCTAAAAGTAAGCAGTAAAATGTTCTTTCTTCTAATGAAATTCTAAACTCTCCAGTTTTTAATGACTTTCAGTTACACTTCTCAGAACAAGTAAATAAGAATAGGTATTATTTATAAAATAGAGATTCTAAAAATATTCTAATTATTTTTTTGGATAGCCTACTTACACATTCTTCTTTTTTTTTTCTATAACTTACTTTTAATTACTGGGAGAAGAACCAATAATTCAAAGCCAATTAGGATACCTAAATAAACAATAAGACTAAGTGGGGAACCACAGTTTGCATCTTATGAGTGTAATAATAGCAACATCAGTTCATGCTCACTTGGGCTCTTGCAACAAAGACTAACCAAGTGTGGGATAGAATGTTGTTCTGGTTGGAAGTCCTTCCCTTCATTTACCTTTCTGTTCCTTCTTTTTCTTATTCTTCTCTTTTCTTTCTTTCTTGTACATATGCAACATATATTTTTGCAAATCAGACCAGTCTGAAATACAATCTCCTAAAACAAAAAAAGAAAATTGTTACAGCTCTACACTTTTTATTCAATAGAGTCTTTGCAATGCCAGTTCTCTCCCAAGTTTCTCCTTCTAACTGTCATGCTCTCAATAAAAGTTGTGACTTAGTAATTAAAGTCACAGACCCTAGAGCTAGCTGCCTGAATTAAAGTTCAGTTCTAATCTTTAGCAAATATGTGGCCTTGGCTACGTTCTACATGTCTCTGTCTTTGTCCCCTTATATATGAAACAATATATTATTAAATAATAATAATAAAAGCAAGACCTCCCAGTGTCATTGTGAGGATGAGATAATGCATATAAAGAATTTATAATGATGCCAATTACAAAGTAAGCAGTAAAAATGTTAACGACTCTAGAGGCTGGGATAACATTCAGTGGGAGGCTGTGTGCTTTAGTGTGTGCAAAGCCCTGGCTTCAATCCTTGGCACCAAAATAAATGAGATAAAAATGTTTATATTTACTTTGGTGCTATTATTGTTGCATTTTTCAGAGACATACACATATCCTGAAAGTGTTTAAACCTAATTCTGTAGTTTGAGTGTCTTTCTTTATTTCTGAATATATATAATCTTTGTTTAACTTAGCTCTTCATATCTTCAGATATCTATGCAACATACCCTCCCATATCATATCACATTCAGATTTTCAACCTCACCCCTGACCTTTGACATTCAACATTCAATAAGTAAGATTTAGATAATGGATCTCAATGTACTTCTTTTCCCAAGTGGTTTCCTCGTCTATCTGGGGCACTGCATAGCACCTCAGGAGCACAATTATTTGAGAGACTAGATCTTAAAACTGACCATTGGTTCCAATCTGGTTAGTTATTGTTTTTGCAATTTGCTCTTTTTGATGTTTATGCAAAAGCTTTATTTTCCATTTGGAGAAAGCTGAGTCAAACTGATACTGAGACATTATTAAAGGAAAGAAAATAAAAAAGCAAGTAAAAGATACAAAATCCAGACTTATTGATGTCTCCTTCAGTAAGTCACTTTTCGGCTCTTGTATTTTTGTTAATGAATCATTGGACTCAATCATCAGATTGTAACATGGTCCACTTTATGCTTTGAATATAGCCCTTGCTGCTCTGCCATTGCAACTTATTTTTAAAAAGCACATTTTTTTTTTCTCTTTCTCTCTCCCTTCTCTTTCCTAATGTCTCCCCGTCCCTAATCTGAGGGGAACAGGATTACCTTTCTTCCTCATTTTAGGCAGAGTTATCTGTCCTTGAGTACACACCCACCATAGAAACAAAGTAATTCAGACTTTGCGGATGTCACCAGAAGATCTGAGAAATTATTATATCCCAAACTGAAATGAAACCACCATTTGACCCAGCTATCCCACTCCTTGGTCTATCCCAAAGGACTTAAAAACAGCATACTACAGTGACACAGCTATATCCATGTTCATAGTAGTACTATTCACAATAGCCAAGCTGTGGAACCAATCTAGATACCTTTCAATACATGAATGGATAAAGAAGCTGTGGTATATATACACAAAGGAGTATTACTCAGCAATAAAAGAGAATAAAATTATAGCTTTTTCAGTTAAACGGGTGGAGTTACGGAGTATCATGCTAAACAAAGTAAGCCAATCCCCCCCCAAACAAAGGTTGAATGTTCCCTCTGGTAAGTGGATGCTAATCCATAACTGAGGGGTAGGGAGGAGGTATGGGATGAGTAGAGGAACTTTGTATGGGGCAAAGGGGATGGGAGAAGGGGTATGGGGATAAGAAAGATGGTGGAATGAGACAATTATTATTACCCTAGGTAAATGTATGATTGCGCGAATGGTGTAATGCTACTTTGGGTACAGAGAAGTGAAAAATTCTGCTCTATTAGTGTACAATGAATCAAAGAAAATTCTGCTGTCATGTATAAGTGATTCAAATGAATGAATAAATAAATAAACAAATGTGAATTACACCACCAACAGAGAACACATGGAATGTAGCCTTTGAATCACCTCTAAAAGCTCCCTGTTCCTGCTAATGAGAAGAATCACAGCCTCTGGGACAGGAATCTCTTGTGTTTCTCCTTTGCTAGCAAAGCAATAAACCTTCTTTTTCTTTTTTCTTAAAAGCATGTCCTCATTATTGGATTGGCATTGGGGACAAGGACTGAGTTTTGATTAACAATATCACTTGAACATTTGAGAAATAGATTTGAATTTCATCATGCATATGGCAAAGTGAATGTCTCAAAATATAGTACAATTGATACCAGAGACAGGAACTTGTAACTTGGTGATGGTAAAAGTAAAACCCACCTAAGTGAGCTGAAGGAAACCAGCACAGATGGAAAGGGGACCAGGCTACTCCCCGAACTACAGAACACGTAAGCTTTTATTGATTACACGGGGTGGACAAAACTCTGTTAAGCTTTTATTGTCCAGAGGCAAGGTTTTAAAGGAGGTTTGTTTGTTCTGCAAATATTCTGACCTTGTGGAATACCCAGTTTATACCAGAAAGTACTATATTCCCCACTATCTGTACAGGTGCCACCATCCCTCACACACGTCTATCTCATCCTTATGATGAGGTGGAGCTATGGTACTCTGGAGAGAGAACATGGGTGGGGGTGGAATAAAACATAAACCATACTTTTAATGGGTAACAGGTTAAGGGCTCCAGGAGTTTGTGTGAGTTTTGTGGTGATCCCCAATCATCTGTTCTCTGGAGACAATATAGCAAAGACATAGTAGCATTCATGATGCCCCTAGTTTCTGTGGTTAATATGATCTCAAGAGTAAAAGAGATCATGTTGTGTGATACAACAACATATACTTTTGTTATGCTCAAGTTTGGGACCCCCAAAAGACCACCAGAGACCGAGATCGAGTAAGCAGCAAAGAGGCATTTCTTGCGAGCTAGCTCGGTCCTCCGCGCACACAGCAACTGGTGACACTGAGAGGCCTTGAGCCCAGGGTTTGCAGCAGTTTTATAACACTCTTTGGGGAAGGCAGGGACTTCACATACATCATAGCATCTCTTAGCAAATCATCACACACCGTGGGAAAATCATAAAACAACTCTAAAACATGATTAGCACATTCACTGGCAGGAACAAGTTGGGTAGGGGTGATTGGTTAGTACAAGATGGGAATTCCTTTGAACTGATTGATTTAAGCCACGAAAGGAGTACATGCTGAACTACAGGGTTTCCCAACATGTTATCAACCACCATAAACTACTGGGAGGGTCATCTGGCATCCCAGGTATTTCCCTGTCTCATGCTGATTGGTGGCTGCTAGGGGGTTCCTATGGGTCCTCACCTAGCCTAACTGAGTCAGGGACACCTGGCACAGCAGATCTCTCCTGTTATTTGTAGATAACCAACTCAGCAGAGTGGGTATGAGCCTGGGAGTGCTCTGTGGGTTTTTCAAAGGACAAGGGTCAGCCCCCTTCCTTGGACAAGCTTTACTCTGAGGTAGAGGCTGGTTTCTCACTTTTAATGGATCTTGAGTTAAGACCTCAGAGTACTTTGGCCCTTTGTCCCCATGGTGACCCCTGGCAGCCTCTCTGTTACCCAGTGTACCACCTACAATGACCTATTTGAATTTCTGACTTGCTCTAATCTTGTTTATCCTTTAGGGTAGGATGCGCGAAAGCCAGACGTTCCTCTTCAGATGGGTTAACTGAAGCCAGTTGAATCTAAGATGTCAGAGTGACATTCAGATAACCTATCACTTCATTATAATCTAATTTACACACCAACAGACATACTACTAGCCATTATTACAGAAAGCATCAGACCATAAAGGAAACAAAAAAAGGATACCTGAATTCTGAAAAATCTCCACCTATTCCAGGAAAAAAAACATTAATATTCCTCTTCTTTATTAGCCTCTATGTTTTTTTTTGTTTGTTTGTTTTTTGTTTATCCCTGTATCCATAATTCTCCATTCTTGGGTCAGTGAATAAAATTGTGTTTTAGGCACTCAATGTTTCATTTTCTGCTTTGTGATACCCAATGGAAAAAGGAATAGTTTCTGGGGGGACTCTTCTAAACAGTGTGGGGGTGCAACAATTAAGGGTAAAAATTTCCAACCTTAGTGCCAACTTCTTCCCTTATTTGTTTATACATTTATTTACTTTTGAGATAAGGGCATATGACATTGCCAAGGCTGGTCTTGAACTTGGCATCGCCAAGGCAATTTTAAAACATATCTTTCAAAATTGAATAAGATTTCAGAATAAGAGTCACCTCAAGGTCACTCTGACTCAAGCCTGACCTAAACCACAGACAATACTCCAACATCATAAGGAAATTGTTATCTGGGCCTGAAATCCTAAAACACCTAGTTCCTTATAAATGTGACACTACAATGACTTTTTCCTGACAATCGCCTAACAACAGTCTAACTGCCACTTTTTTCCCTTCCTCACTCTCCTATATCTACCCCAGGCTGCAAGCAGTAGATAGGTCTCAGTCTCCACTGGGCCACCCCTCCACAGATTTGTCCCCAATAAACCTGTGGTCTGTTGAGCCAACTCACTTTTCTATTTCCTTCATTTGCTTCTTTCCTTATAGGAACCAACCTACTACCTGCCTCAGTCTCCCAAGTAGCTGGAATTATGGGTTTCTCACTGCTTGTTTTCAACCACAAGAGTACATTCCGGGTCTCAGGACATTGAGGACATGAGATTCATCCTCACAAAACTGGTTGTGAGAGTTAAATACATAACTCTATGTAAAGGTCCCATTATATTGCTTCTAGAATACTACAATTATGAAATTAAAGATGTAGATGGGAGAAAAGTATTTTGAAATTAATTTTTGAAATTTAATTTCCACTAGATTTTTAATAGTTATAGCCTGTTGAATTTATAGTGGATTTCTCTAATTACAGTTTGTAATGGCCAGATTATTACATAAAAATAAATAATTACCCTGATGATAGTATTTATACACACATCTTATTTTAAAAAGCACTTCAGTTTCTTTAATTTGCTTTAACTATGAAGCTATGATCCTTGAAAAACATTTTTAATGATATGGCAATGGGACATTTTTCTGACCTTTATTTATTGGTTTGATTAGTATACCTAATGGCATGAACACACATACATATACATGAAGAACTAATTGTTCCAGTATACCACAAGCTACAGTGACAGGTATTGTAATTCCAGCATTGGCAGTAGGTTTTGCCTGCCTTTGTCCAATGTGAATTATTTTCTTTTGCGAACAGTTTAATGCTGCCACATGGAAAATTGTGAAGAGTCCTGGTTCTACTTCATATATGATTCTGTAGTATAACAATTATATTTCCTCTTCCAGACAATGCATCCTTTCTGAAAAAGTGACAGTGCTTATGAATACGCCTTCCTATTTGTAAAACAAACCCTGAAACTCTGTAGGGCCTGGAGTTTTAGCAATTACTGGATCACAGTTACACTTTGTCAGGACTAAATGTTTTACATCCTTGCTGGAAGAGAGGAAGACCCTAAGATTACAATATATTTGAACAAGAAGGTGCTAACTTTGCATTATTTTCCATTCTTCCTCCTGTCTTTGTCAGGAGGATGGATCCATGCTGTGCTATTCTCTATTCTGGTTGCCACCTTTGTCATGAGAATGAGACACCAGAATCAGAGTGTTTCCTGTGAGATATAATAGCATGCTTTCCCACTCTCACCTCTCACAAGATGCTGTATTTAGTTAGGTTAGAGCCTCTGAATCCTTAGGGCATTTGCTCCACATTCACCTAAGCTGTCCTTTTTGCTTGTATTCATTGTATAAGTATTTGAAGTCTTGGTCAGTTTTGCAGTTCTTCCCTATCTCAAACACATTCTGTCCTTCCTCACTCCCCAAATGCTATTTATATTTACCATTTTCTGGTCAATTAAACAAACACATATTGTGATTTGTGGGACATGAAAGCAAACATATATTTTAATTGTTTTTTTTTTAAATACCTACTACCTACAAATACTTCAATATTCCCATTGTGCATAGGACTATAAAAGAAGTAGCTGGTATGCATTTGAGAGACAATATGGTGGGATGAGCCCTTAAAAGGAGTTCATTTCCTCAATGTTGCATCTGTTTTATTTTTTATTGAGAACACATTTAACTATCAATTTTTATTTTACTCTTTTCCTTTTATCCCTGCTAAGATTTAAATACTATATTACATTTTAAAATTATGCTTCTGTCCTACACAGTGTCAACATGGTCAACATGCATAAATAGCTACATTTTGACATATAAACAGAATTTCATCTCCATGCAAAACAAGAGGATGTGTTAAGTATTAGAAATCCTTTTGAACTTGAAAAATAAAAAAAAAATAAGAAGGTATAGAACTATATTGATCTAGTCAATAACAGCTTCCTGCATTATGTCTGTGAGAAGTATTTTTTAATCTTAATTTTTAGTCTTTTTCTCCCAGAAGAAATTGGCCAGATATTGAATTATGCATGATCATTTGTTAGAAAAATAAACAGCATTGTTGTTATCAGTTTAGGTCAGATTAATAAGAAAAACAGAAATCCCATTAAGTATTTCAACAGAAGCATTTGAATTCAGGTGACTGATGATCTAGCTCTAACTGCCTAACAAGCAACTAGTCTCTCCCTGGCAGTAAGAACCTCTGAACTCTTGGCCCCAAACTCTACCTGGTACCCTAACTTGACTTCCTCTGCTATAACACTTGTTGTATTGTCATCTCTCCCCGGGGTCACAGTGGTGACTCCTACGTCAGAGCCATTGCCTCACCATGTTAGTCAGTTTTCCATCACTGTGGACAAAATATCTTACAGGAGCAACTTAGAGCAGGAAAGACTTACTTTGGCTCATGGTTTCAGTCTATGGTCAGCTGGCTTTATTTCTTTGGGTCTCAGTTAAGGAAGAAAATCATGGCAGAAAGTTACAGCAAAGAAAATCTGCTCAGCTCAGGGCAGCTAGGAAGCAAAGAAACAGAGAGGAAGGGGTTAGGGAGAATATAAACCCTCTCAGGGAACCCCCCCCCCCCCCACACACACACAATAACCTACTTCTCCCAACTTGATCCTGCCTCCTCTCAGTCATTTCAGCTATTAATGGATTAATCCACTGATGAGGTGAGAGACTGATGATTCAATTACTTCCCCAAAACGTCACATCTGAACCCTACCACATTGGGGACCATGCCTTCAACACATGGATTTGGAGGGACATTCCAAATCCAAACCATCATATTTACTATCAACACAGTGGTTCTGTAATCCCTTTGCTCAAAGATATTCCGAAATATATGCTTCCCTTGATGCCTCATATGGGCCACGCGAAGCTTAGGAACACTGAACTCAGGCCCTTCTTCTGCTTAACCATGGCACGCACAAAGTCTTTCACTGAGCGTTTTTGATGGATGTGAGGCCATCCTATGAAGCAATATCCTTCGTATTCTTAAATAGGATCATGGAGCAAGCTTCTCATTGCCATTTTAAATCTCCCCAGTCAGCCCCACACACCTCCTATCCCCAAGTTTCTATCTAGAGAGGAGATAAGAACACACATTCCACTGGTAGCTTCTCTTATTTCTTCTTTGTCATAAGAGTCCTTCACAACTGTGAGGAGAGCTTCTGCTATGCTCTCCACCTCCTCTGTTTCAATTCAATCATGCAGTTCTCCACACCTGTAACTCAATATATCCAATTTATACAAATTACTATTTTTAAAAAAGATTTTTTTTTTAAATGGCCAGGTTCTTTTTTCTGTCGCTTCCCTTGTTTGTGGGGATAGAGATTTGAGACAACAATTGCTTGTGTCTTAGAATTGATTTAAGAATATCATTGGCTGAGATCAGAAACTAACATTAGAAACAATGTTCTTCGGAAAATTGTGAGGATTTTGATTATCTGACAGAATTTTCAGTCTGGTGAGACTGAAGTCAATGTTTCAGTAGAAGCAGCAGATTCTTCACTCTAGCTGGTATCAGGAGACCCTTACACAGCAGTACTGCTTCTAACCAGTGTTAAGATTAGTTCAGAGGTCTTTATTTTCTTGGAGGTCTGAGGATCTAGTGTTATCCTCATGGCTCCCAGGTCTTGACTTTCAGGGTCATAATTTCTGATGCTTTGGGTCAGCAAGCCTTTTCTGGATCATTGTGGTCAGTACTAGTTCCAGAGGCCAGCCCCACACTGCCCACATTTTTGCAGAGCCACCAAAAAACGAATCCCAAAGCTACTCAAAGAATAACACGACTTGCTGCATTTTCTCCCCTCAATATAGGGCTTACTATCCAGGTATTTATCAGGGATACTACTCAAATCATTCTTCCAAGAATAAATGTCATATAAACCTAATTTGTATGGCAACCTAACTAAAGGAGAACACTGCAGAAATTTTTCTCTGAAATAGAAGGATAGCAAACCTTCCTTCAGAAAAGCTACTTATTTGTAAGTTGTACATATATCTGTGTGGTTATTTGCATAGATGTCTGGACCTCACCAGGCATAAACTTTCCAAATACAGGAATCTTTTCCACTGGGTTCTCCCAGTGCCTAACACATCTGACGTGAAAAAGGAATAATAAATAATTGTAGAATTAGCAATTAATGAATCTGTTCCAAGATGATTCCCTTCCCCTTGCCATACTGTGAGGAGGTACTTGATATTGTTTCTAACTAAAGGAGAGAAACTTTAACCAATCCCTGATAGGAACTCCTCAAGGCAAGTATCTTCCTAAAGGTAGATAGCAATTAAGACTCATATTTATCAAACTTATAAACAAATATTTAGGAAATAATATGACCTAAGTTTACTTTTTAAGCCAATCAGTATTTACTAGAGTAGATCAATGTGTGTTGTGCAAAACATCAGTTCTCAAGGATCCTGCTAGACACTATGTAGAATTTTCATCAAATATTAAGTAACTTTAAAAGCAATGAGACAAATAGGCTTCTTTATTGAAGTATTTTTTGTACCAGTTGAGGGAACAACATGTGGTAGAATACAGTGTGCTGAGATTTCAAAATTATTTGACAAAGAAACTTTATTTTTATAATAACTTTCCCAATGCTCATGCTCCATATTGAAAATGCTGGATTAGAAAACACTTTAAAATTTCAAAGCTAAAATGGAGCCACACATAAAGATTTTTTCCTATCAAATTATGAATTCAAAAGTAATTTTACTTTATCCATCCTGTTGCAAGCATCCAGCAATTACTTGTTCTTGGCACATAGCAAGTGCTCAATAAATATTTGTTTAATAAAGGACACAATGAGAGCTATATTAGACTTAAGTGTTTACTATACTGAATGCAAAAAATATACTGAATTAGCAATACATTTTGATGGGTTTAGACTACTAATGATGCATGCTAATGGAAATGTGTGTTAAAATTATTTTAAAAAGTCTCAAATGAGAACAAAAAATTCACACACATTTTTCTATAGAAAAAGAAAGAGTATACAGAATAGGTTGACTTATCCCAAAATATATTGAAAACAATTAATCTAAAAAAATATATAAAATGATAATAATACAAAATTTTGATAAATGATATAGACCGCTTTGAAAATTCTACATTGTTTTAACATAAACTGGGTTTCTGTATTATTATTATTTTCCCTATTGTTGTAGTTTGGATGTGAGATGTCCCCCAAAAGTTCATGTATTAAACAATGATTGAAGGTTTAGAGGAGAAATGATTGGGTTATGAAAGCCTTATCTCAATCAATGATCTCTTGATGGGATTAACTGAGTATCTGAAGGTAGGTAAGGGGTGACTAGAGGAGGTGGGTGCCTGGGGGCATTACCTTGGGTATATATTTTGTATCTGGAGAGTGGAAACTCTTTCTCTGCTTATTGATCATCATGTGAACCACTTCCGTTCATCACACTTCTCCACACAATGTATTGCCTCACCTTGAGCCCCAAGGAATGGAGCTGCTTATGGACTGAGACCTTTGAAACAGTGAGCCCTCAAATAACCCTCCTCTAACGTTATTTTGATCAGATCTTTTTTTGAGTCACAGCAGTGAAAAACTGACTAAAACATCCATGAAATGATTTAGTAGGTTTGGCTTCCTAATATTTATTTGGTTCTATGGCATTCATCATGATGGAATAACTCCATTTTGTTACCTGGTAAAATTTCAGCAACGAGGTTGTTCTATTGTTTAGATTCGGTCTAAGGTCATCCACAGTTAGATAGAAAAAAATACACCAAACACAATATTCCATGGAATAACAGTAATAACTGCAACATCCCAATTACAAATGTTTAAAGTGGAGCCAAAAATGATTATAACTAAAGTTTTCTATTTTATGAGCTTTTTCCTTAAATATTTGGGAATGTATCTATACATCTCTAATTTGACTTTACTCATCATCGGCAGGCTTCTAAACATATTTGGTGGAAGACTGTTAGTAAAAAGAGAATTTATAATCTATTGATTTTTTTCATTTTGGGGAATGCAATCAGTGACGAAGGTCACAAGTACCCTATTTTTCTTCAGTGAGTTCTGAGGACAAATGTGATTATATGAAAGTCCTTTAAGATGTGCAATGTGCTCCACAAGTAAAAGAAACATTTTTTTTTTATTAATACACCCAGACAGTTCTTGGAAACACTGTATTTTTAAGTAATAAACTGTGCTCCAGAAAGGGAGAAGGTTGTTATCTGGTCTGTCACCTTTCCTCTAGTCTCAAAGGCATCTAAGAATTTGCCCCTTGGTTGAATCCTTCTCTTTGAAATATAAAAAAGGGGAATATGTTAATGTATGCCAGAGGCAGGATAACTAGAATTCTTTTGACGTCCATACTAATAAATGGTACACCTGCACTTGGGTGTCAAGACAGTTTATTGAATTACTTGTATAGGAAAAACCTGTAATTGATGTGTAATCTGATGCACCAGAGATAGAATTTAGTTTCATTCCTCTGGGAAAATCATTAGTCTATGAAGGTAGAAAGCTGATGGGACCCAGGAACTCATGGCTTCCCTGAGCAAAGATGGATGTACTTACTAGACCTTAACTCCTATGATCATGCATATCCAAGTTTGGAGAAACTGAACATTTAGAAACTGAATTTTGGAGCAAGGAACTTTAACCCTGCTGTTCCTATGTGTGCCAGGCTGGCTATCTGGTAATGTGGAAAGGCTGTTGTTGGGGACTGAGTGAATTGTGTTTTGTTTCGTGAATTTGATGTGATGTTGAAATCTAAGAACACACTACAACTCTTGGTCAAGCAAATCAAACGTAATCCTAGGTCTATTCTGCCATCTTAAAAACCTTTCCAGGCTTCTCTGTGGTGTGAAAGCAAGAAAATAGGCAGCTTCTCAGCAAGCTGAGTAAAAAAAAGGAGTGGGGGAAATTTTACTTAATACTGGATATTCAAAGCAGATCAGGGATGCAGGAGGTTGGATATAATACAATAAGGAAGAAATCCCCAGCATTACTACATTACTACTATTGCTGCCAGTGGCACCAGGCAGAGGGGTCCCTCTTCAAGCAAAGTGAAGGAATAAGGGAATTAAAGAAAACTGCATTTAGAGAGGCCTGAGGCATGTCTGGACACAAAGAGATCAGACATCAGAGACATTGCCCAACTTAACTGAAAGTGTGGTGCACAATATCTTTGTGTGGGGAAGAATCTTCTCTCCCCTCTGCATGTGGAGAACAGAGGAAGAGATGATTTTCCAACTACTGCAGGGGGATGAAGAGAGCCAATTCCTAGCCAATTCCTGGCAAACCCAAGTTTGGCCCTAAATACAGTACTGGAAAATCCACACTGCACGACATAGAGTGACCAGAAGAAAATCTCACTTGGAGAGAGGTTTACACAGGGTAGTTCAGGTCATGGAATTGCACCCAACTCCAATCTGATCACTGGCAGGACTGGTTTGGAGAGACCTGCCTGGCCAGGAATTCAAAAGGGCCAGAGTGAGAGATATTGAGTTTGGAGACTGAACCCAAGAGACTAGGAAATGTGGGGTCTGCAGGTGATGAGGTGGACTAAAAATTGGCTCTTCCATCACACAAGAGGAATCCAGGGAAAATTCCTGAGGACCATCTTCCAGTGTGGACCAGGAACTGCTGGACCCTGGGGGTGTGCTGATTTAAAATCCCCAGACCAGTTGACACTCAGTGAAGAAGGCGGAGCCTATCTAATCTTAAACCCTGCCTCCAGGAATTCTGCCTACAGGATTATCACTTTGACTACAGCTACCCTACTCTGAGGGTGGAGCAGGCATTACACTCCAAGCCACTCTACATAACACTGCTGAGAAGAAAAGCTGAGAATCTTTTGAACTCCAGTGGAAATTACTTTAATATTTTCTCTTTTTCTGTTTAATTGAGACCAAATAGATCATGGACACTTATACATATTCATATTTGTTTTTTTCTCATTTCTACCATTTTTGAAGCCAGTTATTTTTCATGGATCAGTATTTTGATGACCAGGGTGTTTGATTGGTTTATTCAGTTTTGTTCCGTATACTTTTATTTTTAGTTTTTTTTTTTTTTTATTTAAATATTTTTTTCTCTCACTTACCTGATTCTCTTGATTCTCTTTCTCTCTTTTCTTCTGGTAACAGACCATCTCTACTGTTCTCTCTTTCACTCTTTAATTTTTAACTTCTATTTTCTCTCCTCCTTCCTCATCACATAATCATCACATAATCATGACATCATACAACATTTCTGTTCTCTCCCTCTCCACCATTGGAAATTATAAACCCTCTTGCAAACTTACTGTATTTACCATGGGTAATAACTGATAGTATCATTACTGTTTATTGTAAAAAATAACATTGTAGATGTCATAGCAGAAACTATTTGGTTCCTGTTGGATTATTGCTGTTTACAATTTGCATTGGTAGTTGTTAATATTTTTCTCTTCTCCTAAACACTGAGGTATTAGAAACCTTCAGGAACAATATAAGTCCATAAGGTAGAAACTCTACTGCCTTGGATCTATAGTATTAGATGGGGAGACAAACAAACAACATGAAAAAGCAAAGGAACATATTGCCACAAACACAGAATAAAGCAAATGAACATATTGCCACAAACACTTTAATAACAGAATCCATTAACACCACAGTAGAAGAAATTTCCAAGAAGTTTAGAATATAGATAGTAAAACAGATATATGAGTTAAAGAATAATATAAGGAATTAAATCAGAGAGAAAACACAGGAGGTAAAAGAGATAGAAATTCTTTAAATAAATCAGCAGAAATTTTTGAAATGAAGAAATCAATAAACCAAATTAAGAATTCAATGGAAAAAATCACCAACAGACAAGACCACTTGGAAGACAGAGCTTCAGGCAATGAAGACAAAATATATAGTCTTGAAAATAAAATTGACTATGAAGAAAAGATGTTAAGAGACCATGAACAGAACATTCAGGAAATATGGGATAATCTCAAAAGACAAAATTTAAGACTTTTCAGGATAGACAAGGTGTAAACCAAAGGAATACACAATATTTTCAATGAAATAATATCAGAAAATTTCCCAGACCTAAAGAATAAAATGGAAAATCAAACACAGAAAGCTTATGTGACCCAATTATACAAAATTATAACAGACCCACACCAAGGCCCATTATTATGAAAATTCCTACCTAACATACAGAATGATAGAATATTAAAAGGTGCTAGGGAAAAAAAATGACAAGTCACATTTCAAGGGAAACCAATGTGGAGCTCAGCAGATTTCTCAACCCAGATTCTCAAAGGTCAGAGATCTTGGATTAATTTATACCAAACTTTGAAAGAAAATGGATGCCAGTCAAGAATTCTATACCCAGCAAAATTAAGTTTCAGGATTGATGATGAAGTAAAAATCTTCTACAATAAACTAAAGTTAAAAGAATTCACAAGTAGAAAGCCTGTACTCAAAACATACTCAATACAAAATGACAGGAATAAAAACCATTTCCCAGTAATATTGAATATAAATTGCCTAAAATCATCAATCAAAAGACAGAGACCGGAAGATTGAATTAACAAACAAGACCCAAATACATGATCTAAGAGATTCACATCTATAGACTGAAAGTAAAAGAATGTAAAAAAGATCATCATTCCTATGATCTTGTAAACAAGCGGGGATTTCTGTCCTCATATCCAATAATGTGGACTTTAAGCCAAAGTTAATCAGAACGGGCAAAGAAGAATATTTCATATCGCTTAAGGGAATTATACATCGAGAAGACAATAACAATCATAAATATTTATCTCCCGAACAATGGATCATCTATGTACATTAAACAAACACTTCTCAATTTCAAGAATCAAACAGACTACAACACAATAACACTGAAGGCCTTTATCTCACCTCTTTCACTACTGGATAGATATTTGTCTCAACAGATGCAGAAAAAGCATTTGACAAAATATAGCATCCATTCATGTTCAAAACACTAGAAAAACTAAGGATAGTAGGAATATATCTCAACACCGTGAAAGCTATATATGCCATTCCAAAGCCAACACCATTCTAAATGGAGAACAATTGAAAGCATTCCCTCTAAAAAACTGGGACAAGACATGGAAGCCTTCTTTCACCACTTCTATTTACAAATGTCATTGAAACTCTAGTCAGAGCAATTAGAGAGAAGAAAGAAATTAAAAGGATATGAATAGAAAAAGTCAAATATCCCTATATGCCAATGACATAATTCTATATCTAGAAGACCAAAAAAAAAAAACAAAAAAAAACTCCACCAGCAAATTTCTAGAGCTCATAAATGAAATCAGCAAAGTAGCAAGATATAAAAAATGAACACACATAAATCAAGTGCATTCCTATATATCAGTGATGGATCTACTAAAAGAGAAATTATGAAAACTACACCATACATTTTCTTCACAAAAAATTATGGAATCAATCTAAAAATAGAGGTGAAAGACCTCTATGATGAAAACTGCAAAACACTAAAGAAAGAAATTGAAGCTGGTTGCAGTAGTGCATGTCTGTAATCCCAGTGGCTCAGGAAGCTGAGGCAGAAGGATTGTGAGTTCAAAGCCAGTCTAAGCAACTTAGCTCAGCAAGGTCCTAAGAAACTCAGAGAGACCCTATCTCCAAATAAAATATTAAAAAGTTCTTGGGGTGTGGCTCAGTGTGCTTGAGTTCACTCTCCAGTATCAAAAATAAAAAAAAAAAATTGAATAAGACCTTAGAAGATGGAAAGATCTCCCATGTTTTGAATAGGCAGAATTAACATTCAAAATGGCCATACTTCCCAAAGCACTATACAGATTTAATGCAATTCCTTTTAGAAATTTAATGATGTTCTTCACAGATATAGAAAAAGCAGTCATGAAATTCATTTGGAAAAATAAGAGACATAGAATAGTCAAATCAACCCTTGGTGAGAAAAGTGATCCAGGAGGCATAACAATATCAGACCTTAAATTATACTATAGAGCTATAATAACAAAAATCATATGATGTTGGCACCCAAACAGACATTAAGACCAATGGAATAGAAGAGAAGACACAGAGACAAATCCAGATAATTAGAGTTTTCTCATACTAGACAAAGGTACCAATAACATAATAACATACATTGGTGAAAAGATAGTCTCTTTATTAAACAGTGCTGAGAAAAATGGAAATCCTTATGGAGTAAAATGAAATTAAATCCTTCTCTCTCACAAAACTTAATTCAAAATGGATTAAATACCTAGGCATTAGGACAAGGACCCTGCACCTGCCAGAAGAAAATATAGGCCCAATACTTCATCATTTTAGCTTAGGAACTGACTTCCTCAACAAGACTCCTAAAGCTCAAGAAGGAAATTCAAGAATCTGTAAATGGGATGGTATTAAACTAAAAATCTTCTTCACAGCAAGCAAAACAATCAAGATCATGAAGAGAGAGGCTATAGAATGGGAGAAAATCATTGCCACCTGCACCTCAGATAGAGCATTAATCTCCAGGATAAATAAAGAACTCAAAAAACTTAACATCAGAAAACCAAATAACCTAATCAATAAATGGGCAAAGGAACTGGACAAGCACTTCACAAAAGAAGAAATACAAATGGTCAACAAATATATGAAAAAATGTTCAACATCTCTAGCAATTAGAAAAATACAAATTAAAACTACACTGAGATTCCATCTCATTCTAGTCAGAATGGCAGTTGTCAAGAATAAATGTAACAATAAATGTTGGTGAAGTTGTAGAGAAAAAGGTGCACTCATACACTGCTGGTGGGACTTCAATTTGGTGTGCCCACTCTGGAAAGCAGTATGCAGATTCTTCAAAAAACTCAGAATGGAAAAACAATTGACCTAGTTATCCCACTCTTCCGCATATTCCCAGAAAACTTAAAATCAACATAATATAGTTATGTTGCAACATCAATGTTTTACAGTTCAGTTCACAATAGCTAAGCTATGGTCCTAATCTAGGTGCCATACAACAGATGGATGGATAAAGAAAATATGGTATATATATACAATGGAATATTACTCACCCATTATGAATAAAATTATGGCATTTGCCAGTAAGTGGATGGAACTGGAGACTATTATGCTAAGTGAAATAATATATTTCCCATAAATCAAAGCCTGATCTCTTATATACAAATGCTCACATACAATAATGTGTGTAGGAGAAAATAGGAGCTCATTGGATTAGACAAGGGGAATGATTGGAAGGGGGGGAAGGGAATAGGAAAGACAGTAGAATAAATAGGACATAACTCTCCTATGTTCATATAGGAATACACAATCAATGTAACTCCACATCATGTACGATCACAAAAATGGAAAGTTATACTCCAAGTGTATATAATATGTCAAAATATACTCTAATGTCATTTTAAAAACAAATAAAAAATCTTACTATTGTAAAAAATGTTATCCTATATGAAAGATTGTCAATATGCCCATCTAAAATCTTCCATTTTAAAATCTTTTGAACTTGCAATATTCCAGAAATTGATGAAAAGTGAATAATATTTATGTATTAGTTTCTCCAAAAAACAGTAACAAATTATCACAAATTGGGCAATTAAAAAAAATTGTTGTCTTACCATAATGGTTCCTAGAAATTTTAAATTAGAGTGTCAACAAAATCATGATCACTCTTAAGGCTCTATAGGAAGATTATTCCTTATTTCTTTCTAGCTCCTGATAGTTTTGGACAGTCCTTGGAATTCCTTGGTTTCTTATCACTCCAATATGTGTCTCTTGCATATAGCATTAACCTCTGTGTGTTTGTCTATGTACAAATTTGTCTTTTCTTATAAGGACATAAGTCATTGAATCTGGGACTATTTTAATCCAGTCCTACTTCATCTAAACTTGATTATATCTGCAAAGACCTTATTTATTAAAGAAAAGTTAAAATGGAAAAACCATTGGCCTAATTGTCCCACTTCTCAGCATATACCCAGAGAACTTAAAATCAACATAATATTGTTATGATGCAACATCAATGTTTATAACAGCTCAATTCCCAATGGCTAAGGTATGGACCCAATCAATCTATGTGTCATTCAACAGATGAATGGAGAAAGAATATATATATATATATATATATATATATATATATATATATATATATGATGGAATACTTAAAGGAGTCACATTCACATGTGCCTAACACAGAGTTAGACCTTGAACATATTTTTAGGGGACACAATTCAGCCCATGGGAATATATCACACAATAGATTTGGGCCATGATATCTTTTAATTTTGTTCTATCATTGACAGTTTGATTCATTTATTTGTTCAACATTTTACTGAGTTGGGTATTCTTCTATGGACTCAGGATTTATCAAATAAAACAGATACTGTCATTATGTTTATGAAGCTTAAATTGTAATGAGTGCAGATAGGAAATACACAATAACACAAAATTTATCAAATTATGGTGGTATGAAAGAAGAAAAAAAGCAGTATAGAAATGTCAAGTTCTGGTAGGTAGAGATTGACATTTTGACCCTATCAATATAAGGGCACTCTGAGTGAGGCAAGAAACCTGAGGGTTTTGAGGAGAGAAATGAGAGAATCTGAACTGTTTTTAAAGGATCATCAAGCTTTGGGGACAACAAACTAGAAGTATTGGGATTCCAATCAATGAGGAAAACAAGTGCCCTATCCTATGAAAGTTAAAAAAACAGAGAAAAAGTTGTAGGAATTGAATATATAAGAGATGATAGCTTGAGGAAGTTAGTAATGAAAGTAATGAGAAGTGGTGGGACTGGAGTGCATGTAAATGCTTGTGCCCAAAAGATTTCCTGATGAAAAGAATGGCTACAAGATTTTTGACCTAATCAACTCAAATTATGAAACTGCCATTAACTTAAAAGGCATGACTTTGAGAGCCGTGTGTGTGTGTGTGTGTGTGTGTGTGTGTGTGTGTGTGGAAGGTAGTATTCAGGATTTTTAAATTTTTTGACATGCTACTTAAAATGACTAGTAGAAATCCAAATGAGCATATCAAATATGGAACTGTATGCACAAATCCAGATTTCAAGTGATATGTAAGCGATAAAGTTTTACTAAATTAGACATTAAATCAATAGAGCTGTATGAAAGCATCCTCCCTAATAGATCATTTCATAAGCCCTATAGCATTTGCAAAGTTACATCAGATATTGGTATTATAATACCTAGGAAAGTTCAGATAATATTTTCTTGGTAAGTAGATCTTTGTGCTCTAGAACTATTTCCTAAAGTTGATTATGTGAGGGAGAGCTTATTTTATGGGGAGTTTTTTTTTTTTAATAGTTGCATATTCATTATACAGAACAGTGGGTTTAACTGGGACATATTTGCACATGCACAAAACATACTTTGATCATTTCCACCCCTCTTATGCCCTCCCTTACCCTTTACTCTTTCCTTCCTATAGGATGTTTTAAAATAGATTACCTAGTCAGTGCAGTGATAAAGGTCTGTAATCCCAGCTACTGAGGAAGTGAAGGCAGGAGGATCACAATTTCAAGACCAGGGCTGAGAAACTTAATGGGACCCTGTCTCATTTTTTTTTTTTAAGTAGCTGGGGATGTAATTCATAATAAAAATCTTGCCTTGCATGTGTGTGGCTCTTGGCTTGATCCCCAATGCCACAGCAAATAAACAAAAAAATAAAATAGACTCATCTGTTCAACTTTGGATGATTTGCTTTTACCCATTGAAGCAAGAGCATAAAGTGGGTATCTTAGTGGCCTGAATCAGGGCTCAATAGTAAAATTAAATAAGAATAATCAGTGCTCCCCCTTGTTATTCTTTTTTTTAATATTTATTTTTTAAGTATAGATGGACACAACACAATGCCTTTATTTTTATGTGGTGCTGAGGATCGAACCCGGGTCCCGCCCGTGCGAGGGAGAGCACACTACTGTGGAGCCACAATCCCAGCACACCCCCCTACCAACCTTCTTATTCTATTCACCAACTTTCTCCTCATCTGAATTTGAAAAAGTGAGCTCTCAGGTTTCTGTGCCATCTTCATTGGGTGATCATTTTCAGACACAGATAGAATGTTAAAAAGAACTATTCCTTGTTCTGTGCTAACGTTTCCAATATAATTCAAAACAGGCTTCTTACTTCTCATTTGCACTGCTTCCCACCTCATTCTTGATGCTGAAATCCTTGTCTGACCTTCTTCTTTTATTAAATACATTTGAATGTTATTCATGATTTTCTTTACCAAGGCCAAATTCTCAGTGACCTTCTCCATTAACTCTCTCTTGATGAGTAAAGAATGTAAGTGCCAATTCCCATAGTCTAGTGTGTTTTCTTGGTAGTACAATGATTTTCAAAGTCAATGTTGACTATGTTTTCCTTAACAGAATACACTGAAGGGGATTTCTTCACACCTGAATACAGATAAAGAAAGTAAGCACATCCTGAGTAGATTAATTACACTGAGAAAGTACTTAACATGTAAGAACTTCTGTAGTATTGATCATCTCTAATAAGATGCCTAATTATCTTTAAAATTTTACTTTTACCTCCAATTATGTTTAGTAAAACATATGAGGCAAAAAAATCTAGCCCCCCACAAATTTACAAAAAAAATAGTTTCCATGTGTCAGTCTTTACATACTTTATCAGCAAATCACACAGTCACAAATTGAATTTAGTTAACAAAGTGTGATCATCTGTTTCTGAGCTGTGTTGGTGTTTTACATAACATTGCCTATCAAATTTATATTCAAATAAGAAAATCTCATCACATTAAAGTATTATTTACATATTCATATACTCTTTCCTTCAGGCAAAGACTCTAGCCATTCTTTACAGCTGGATCTAACAATAAAACATTAAAACAAACACTGGGAAGAGAATTGAAGCATCACATAGGAATTGGTAACATATACCCTCCCTGCTTATGGCTCAAAGCTTCCTATCTTTTGTATCTTCAGGAATGTGTCTGGAACCTAATAGTTCAGAATCATTATGAAGCAGTAACATATTGATAAAATAAAAATATTAATAGACTATTATTAGTAAAATGATCACATCTATAATTTTTTGCCTTTAGAATTTTTAAACATTAAAAAACTATAAACCTCCTTGTATTATCTTCTGTGCATAATGCTTAATAATCACTGAAATGCCATAAAAATGTTGTCAGAAAAAAAAGTGAAATAATCACAACTACATGAATGATTTCTTACTCTTGTCCTCTTAAATGACATGACTCCCATTACCTAGAGTCCCTATCATTAATAGTATCTCTTATTAGTCATTGAGATAAAAACACACTTCAAAAGAGGATGGCTTTTAAAAAATAAGATGAAAGAAACATAAATAAAAAGGAGAGAAGGAGAAAATAGAGGGGAGGTAGGTAGTGGTGACTGGAAATAGGAAGAGAAAAGCATAATAGAAAGTCAAAAGGAACATCTTGAATTTGAGGTTAAAACTTCACCGTCTCCTCTCCCATCTATTGAAGAATACCACCTAACCCCCAGCTGCAAATTCCCTGCAGCCTTCCTCCTAAGACCAGGTATTGGTTGGGCTTCTAAGCATCTGATGTGCTGCTATGCTTATGGATCCTTATTTAACTCTGCATATCATGTAACAGAAGGCAAAATGTCAACCTATTAAGGAATCTATAACATTTCTAAGAAATTTTGATTTTTATGAGCTTCAAAATATTTCTGAATAGCTGACTTGTGCAACATTATATGATAAGACTATTAAATGGTGCAGTGTCTTTGTGCTACTCAGGGATGGGCACTGACATCTACTGAGGTGGTGGGCCTTTGGCCTGATATCTGCTGGTGGTACTGGATGTCTCAGCATAGCCATTGAAATGATCTCTAATTCAAGATACTCAAAACTCTACTGGACTGTTATCTACTGCTAACATTATTTTGATTCTTTAAAATCAGACTGAAATATGTACTCCATTATAAAAGTCAAATTGTACTGAAAGGCTTATAATAAGAATAATAATAATAAAAAAGGTGCCTTCTGCCCTCTTTATTGGCTCCTGCTCCCTGAAGATAATGACTTTAAAACTCTTTCAGAACTATTATCTATTATTTACCACCAGATTTCTAATGAATATGTGTAAACTACCACTTATCGATTCATCAATTAAAAAAAAGTTTACTTCTCATAAAATACGTGAGGATTTTTTTATACCTCTCCTTCTTCTACCACCCTTCAAATAAATGCCATTCCAATTTTTATACATCCTTTAAAAAACCTTTTTATTTTGAAACAATTTTTGATAATAGAGGAGTTGCAAATATAGGCTAACTCTTATATTTATGTTTGTTTCTGATTTTGGATTTTTGGTACTGGGGATTGAACTCAGGGGCACTCGACCGCTGAGCAACATCCCAGCCCTATTTTGTATTCTATTTGGAGACAGGGTCTCACTGAGTTGCTTAGCACCTAGCTAAATTGCTGAAGTTGGCTTTGAACTCAAGATTCTCCTGCCTTAGGCTCCCCAGCTGCTAGGATTACAGGCGTGCGTCACCAAGCCCAGCTTACCTCCTATTTTGTAGAGTTCTCACATGCCCTTTATCCAACTTTCCCTAATGTTCGTCTCTTACAGAATTGTAATCAAACCAAGAACTCAAAAGTACTAAGTAAAATTTGGAATTTAAATAGGTTTCACCAGTTGCCATACTAAGGTCCGTTTTTTTTATTCTACTTTAGGATCCAATTGAGGATACCACATGGCATTGACCAGACACATAGCTTTAAATTAATCTCCTGTGATCGGTGGCATTTTCTATTTTTTTTTTCTTTTCATGACTTTAATACTTTTGAAAAATACGTATTAACCATATCATAAAATGTCCTTCAATTTATATTTGTCTGATGCTCTCTCATATCATAATTACATGGAGGTAATGAACTTTTCCACAACAGTAAGGTGCCTTTCAGATGACACCAAAACAGGGAGAACATAATGACAACCTGACTTATTACTGATGATGTGAACTTTCATCACTTGGCCAAGGTGATATCTACAAGGATTCTGCATCATAATGTAACTTTTCCCCTTCCCATGTTCTATTAGAACTCAGACACTATATTGAGTTTATACTTAAAAGGAGGGAAATGAAGTGCTACTTTCTGGAGAGACAATGCCAAGTAACTTATGGACATATGTTAAAGTCAATGAAGCAATTCATACATATTCAGGGGTGGGGGATGTTCTTTGAGATCCCAGTTCTTCTTAAAGTTTCATCTACTCACTAATTTTATCATTCATCAGAACCTATAGCAATTATTACTGTGACATACTAATGATGATTTTTGAAAAATTCTGTACCTATATTTCTTATTTGGAATTCTACTGTGAAGATTTTCCTTCTCCCTTATTTGCTTATTTATTTATGTCAATGTGAATTCATGAGCATTCATATTTTGGTTTATAAAGCCACGTCATCATTATTTAATTGGTTGCAAAAATTCTTCCAGTCGTGACCACTGAGAGGGCTTACCTTCAGGTTGGCAGCCTAGCTCCTGTCCTTTTAGCATGCCCCATAGTTTTGGTTTTAAGCCCTTTAATTTCTGGCTTTAAAAGATGATGTAAGTCCCTCTTGTTCTGCCTTGTTCCAGCTTTCAAATCACCATTTTCTCAAGGGGCTCTGATTTCTTGAATTAGAACACAGTATTTAGAAACATAGATTTGTGCCCTCTGGGTGCTCATTGCTCCCGGGTGTCACTGCTTCCATTCCCTGAGTATATGTAGGTACATGAACTCATTTGTACTTATTTCTGTATTGTATGTCAATATACTAAAATAAACTTGGGTTTTGCTGACATCTTCACTTCTAATCTAGCACCAGGGGGACTATGTAATCTTTTCTTCTTGCTTATTTATAACTTTATTTTCTTTGACAGTGAGAAATTTGGCTCCTATTTACTATCTCCAGCTTATTTGTCCAATGTCATACAGAGAAGGGAGTTTCAGAATTGCTAACATGTACAACTGTTTTGCACACTTTAAATTTTTCTTTTGGCTATTAATTGCATTATTATTTTGATTTTTGTTTTTTATTTCAGACTTGCCTACGTATTCCCACATGCATTAACAGCTCTAACTGATTGCTTTTTAGTATGATTCTATGCACAATCAAGCCCACCTGAATCTGTTTAAACAATCTTTTCCTTTGGTCATCCTTCTTATAGCCCTTTGTTCTTTTCTTTTAGAACAAGGTCACCTATTAATGGGTAAAGGAGATCCTCCAATACCTTGCTCAGACAGAGGTGTGGCATGGTCTGAATGTGTCCCCCAAAACTCATGTGTTGGAAACTTAATCCGAATTAAGTGTAGAGAGGTGGGATCTTCTTTGAAGTGGTCAGATCACTAGGACTCCACTCTCATGAATAGATGAGTGCCATTTAAAATGGCTTGATGGGGGAAGTTTGGCCCCACTTCTCCTTTCATATTTTGCCTCATGAGGACACAACACTCCTTTCCTAGAGGGCACAGCCATGGAGACACCATCAAGTAAACAGAACCAGTTTGTACCTTGATCTTAAATTTCCCATCCTCCAGAACTGTGAGAAAATGAAATGCTCTTTTTATACATTACCCAGTCTCAGTTATTTTGTTATAGTAACACCGACAGATAAAAATAGGCTGCTTACAGAAATTATTTGGAAGTCTGTATGTCTGAAAGTGTCCTTATTTTACATCTGTAGGATTTTAATCATTATTATTATGGGGAGGTCTTTGCTTTTCTTAATCTTAAAATTAGCCCTGCAAAGTTTTGAACACCATCTATCAAATTCTTATATTTTTATTCATTGGCACTGGTGTTTTAGTATTCCATTCTAAAGGGTCGTTTTGAAGAACAACAAATTTAGAAGATAAAAACCTCCCTGTTATTTTAAATTAAGTGTGTTCTTTTCTTCAAAAAAAAAAAATAGCTTACAAAAATTGCCAACACTTACTGGGCTTGGTGGTGCTCACGTGCAATCTTAGCAACTCAAGAGGCTGAGGCACAACATCACAAGTTCAAGGTCAGCCTCAATACCTTAGCAAGACTCTACAATTTAGCAAGCTCATAGCTCAAAATAAAAAGTAAGAAAAAGGAGTGGAGATATGACTCAGTGTTAAAGCACCCCTCGGTTTAAGTAGCAGCACACACAGACAAAAATTCCTAACACTTACTGTTACTTTGATTTATCAATCGTAATATTGCTGTTTATCCTATTGAAATCAACAAATATTTATTGAATAACTTCAATATTCAGATGGACTTTAGGGAGCATGTTTTCAAGTTGAATTTCTTCCAAGAACATATACACAGATTCTTTTTAAAAAGTGAGAGAGTCATGGACAACATTTCACACAATGTAATTTTGAGATATAGGCATTTATGCCTACCAAGACTCAAAGAAGATAGAAACACAATTGATAAGCAACAACCTTTTCTTAGCTTATCCATCTGTGTTAGTCAGCTTTTCTTCACTATGACCAAAATACCTGAGGAAATCAATTTAGAGGAGAAAAGATCTATTTCAGAGGTTACATTCCATGGTCAGCTGGCTTCATTTCTTTCTGTTTAAGGAAAAACAGAAAGGACATGTCAAAGGAAAGCTGTCAGGTTTATAGCAAGCAGAAAGCTAAGAGAGGGAGAAAGAGAGATATACAAAGATAGATATATAGAGAGATAGGTCTGCAACAAGAAATACTCTTTCAGGTCACAGCCCCAGTGACCTACATTTCTCTAATCATACTTGACTTTTTCTAGTTTCCACCACCTCTCAATAGTCCACTTAGCTATAAATTCCTCAGTGGATTAATTCATTGATAAGGGCAGAGCCCTCATGATCTTATTATTTCCCAAAAACCTTACCTCTGAACATTGCTTTATTGAGGACCAAGTCTTCAACACATGAGCTTTTGGGGGACATTTCATATCCAAACCATAATACCAACCTTAGCTGAAGCACTTCTAGTTTTAGGCTATAGTAACTTACCTAATTATGAGACCTCGGTGGCTTCATTCACTCAATCTAGTTTTAAGATTTAATGGTATAGTAAAGCAAACAGTTCATAGGGAAGGAAAGAGAATGTATTGGGGAATAAGCATCATCAAATTATGTTATGTACATGTACAAATATGGTATAATGAACCCCACTCCTATGTATAATTAAAATTCATCAAAAAAGATAATAGGCAGCATATGCATATGCATGCTAATATAGATAGAATTCTTATACCTCAAAGTTTTATTGTTTTAATTTAGTGGAAACAGGTGATTCAACCCTATGCAAATAAAGGACAATCCCAAAGACTTTCACTAAAAAACAAGTATCAAACATAAGACGTGTGTGTTGACACAAAATGTCTGCCTTGGAGTATATAGTGCAGTAGCCTGGTGTTCCTCATTGGGAAAAGGAGATACTTCTTGAAACTGAGCACACACTTCAGGCAATTATTCACAGATCTAAAAACATGTGTCGATCGCCTGGACGCCCCACTGATAGTTAAGGCACAGAGTCTGCCATTTCTTATGCATCTGAAGAGTAGTGTGTCTTATTTATTCTGGTTGAGATATGGATTACTATATATTGCCCCTTTTGATATGTGTTATTTTGAAATGATGAGATTAGCATAATGCATTGGATTTTACATCCTTTCATTTTTAAGCCCATTTTGCAGGCTTAGAAACTAAGAAGTAATGACAAAAGCGCTAATGCTCAGCAGCAGCTCTGCAATCTGAAAGGACTCACAGAACACTGCCCCCTGCAAGGACAGATCATCTTTTTACAAATCTTAGGAAAATGGGGATGGAGGGAGACTGCAGGCAGGAAGAGAGACGTGTCAGAGATTTACTTAGTTGTCTCATCTGGTAAAGAAATCCCTGCTTGGGAGAAAACTTTCACATCCAGTCCAATTGACAATGTGCATTTTGACCTCTGTGTTGTCTCCAAATTTGCCAATGTACAAATAATTTCTTTTCGTGATAAATAGGTGAGGAAGATAATTGCAGAAATATTGTCATATATTAATTGTTGAAGTCACTTGAACATAGGTGAAATGGAAGGCAGTCTTTGAGCATATTATTGGAATCTCTTCTTCCAAATACATAATGGGTGATGTAGAGGTATCCTGAGCATCAGACAACTATTTTTTTCTTGCTATATACAATTTCTTTTAACTTTTATTAGGGAAGAAGACTTTGAGGTTTTTTTTTTTTTTGCATTCAAACAAAATGAATTTAATTTTAATTTACAATTAAAGTTCAACAATTACTCCATACATATTTTACTCATTTTCCCTAAAATATATTCCACTAGATAATAAAAGATATTGCTTGTCCTTCAGGAATCATTCCCCTACCTCCTGCCTCTTGGCCATAAGGAAAGTACTCTAAATGAAAGAGGGAGTCTCCTCATTTAATTTGATACATCAGGTCATCATCAAAATATTTATTTCCTGATCTCCCTCCACATAAGGTGACTAAAGGTTAATAAGAATGAAAATGGAAAACAATTAAGGATGAAAATATATACAATAAAAATGCAAAACAAATCAGAATAAATAAAGTTTAGTGTGACTGTTAGGTTACAATGTCTTGATACTCCAATAATAAATTGTTTTTTTCTTTTATTTGAAGGACAGAAGAAGCCTAATATGCACAGTTAAACACTTCTACATTGATACAGATAAGGAACAATGCTAAAGAAAAATTGATGAAAACCATAGTTAATTTCTCCAAAAGTTCTAGAAACCTTTGTCTTTAGCAGTGGATCATGTAATAGACAATACTTTGCTGACATTTTAGTTACATTTCTCCTTTTAAAATATTTTCCAAGGATCGACTTTGTTGGATTGGTTTTTGACTAGTTGTCTATCAGGTCAAGAAATTTAATGCAATTGCTGGGTGTGGTGGCTCATGTCAGTCATGCCAGCTACTTGGGAGTTTGAGGCAGTAGGATATCAAGTTCAAAGCCAGCCTCAGCAACTTAGAGAGGTCCTAAACAACTAAGCAAGACCCAGTCTCAAAATAAAACATGTAAAGGGCTGAGGATGTGGCTTCGTGGTTAGGTGCCTCTGGTTTCAATCCCTGGTACTACCCACCCACCCCCACCCCTAAAAGAAAGAAATTTAACACAACAACAAAAAGACAACAGCAATTTGCTTCTTTCTGAAATACATTACGTCCATGGGTAGGTAATACAGAGTGTGCAGGGCAGGCTTATGAAATACTCAGGGACTACCTTTCAGTTAACTGTCATCTTCAGCTTACTGCTTCTGCTTCCTGACTCATGGGGCTACTCAGCTCCAGCCCACTGCATTAAGCTATTCAAACCAGCAGTAAACTTGGAAAAAAAGAAGGAGGAGGAGAAGGAGAAGGAGAAGGAGAAGAAGAAAGAGAGAGAGAGAGAGAGAGAGAGAGAGAGAGAGAGAGAGAGAGAGAAAGGAAGGAAGGAAGGAAGGAAGGAAGGAAGGAAGGAAGGAAGGAAGGAAGGAAGGAAAAGAAAATCAGCAAAATGGGCAATACTCCTCCTTTAGGAAAAAATCCTGAAAATTATAAAGAGCATTTTCAATTTGTCCTATTGGTCAAAACATATCATCTCTACCACTGGGGAGGCTAAGTGGTTCCATCCTCACTACGGTGCAGGTAAAAATCAACCATTGCTGTTAGCAAGAAACAAAGGGAGTTATTGGGGGACTCTTATGCTACGCCAGAGGCTGTTTGCATGATGGACATGACATTACTTGGCAAGAAGAATGTTTTATGTAGATTTCATACTAGTTATAAGAAAAAGTTCAGAAGACTACATAGACTATGCTTTCATCTATGAAAGTGGAATATGCAAAATTCACAAGAGATGAGTAAACAACAGTATTGCTTTTATTCAAATTTATAAATCTCAGTCAAAATCTATACAAAATCTCAACCAAAATCCCACTCAGATAAACTGAAAACTTAGTGACCCCAATAAAAGTAGATTTTTAAAAAACATATTAGTCCCCTTAGATTTCTGCAATTATTATATACCTGCAGTATATTTCCCACCAATACCCACCTTGGATGCTGATGGTGAGCCTCAGAACATGATACCCAAAAGTATGGAGCCTTAGCAGGCTGCACATTTTAAACGAAAGGAAAAGGGATCAGAAACAAGATCTTTCTGCTCTTCTCCTGTCCTTTCTTCCACTTCCATTCTCCTCACCCACCAACATGAGCTGTTGAAACTAGAATTCATCTTTCCCAAGGCAGATCTTGAAAAGCAGCCCTCTTCACCCCCAAAGCCATCCATAAAACCTAAAATAATTATTCTAATTTCCCCCAACTTTCTGTCTTAACTGGTCACAGAGAAATTTCCTGATTTTCCTTATCTGACAGTAACCCATAATCTTCCTTCTGAGAGAGTCTTGCTTTATGCCAGGGAGGATGGAATACCCCATAGAAAGACCAAAAGAAATCATATAGGTCTTGCTGCATTCCCTCAGAGGTCACAACTTCTCTATCCAGCTACATTTCTACACAACTGTCTATTCTTCATCAAATTCATGCATAAAAACAATTTTTCCTTGGCCTTTGGGTCTTCATTTCTGAAGGCTACTGTGGAATATAAAACTCTGATTAAATAAATGTGTTACTCTCTTATCTTGTTAACTTGCCTCTAGTTCTAGGAGTATCACCTGACCCTTACGATGAGGATGAAAGAAACCATACTTTTCTGTCATTACACCAAGAATTTTTGAACAATTAATAAAAGCTAGATGAAATTCAGGTTTGAGCTCAACCTCCTGAGAACAAAAAAATTCCTAATTTCAAACTATTAAAAAAAGAGAGAGAAAAATAAGTGTCACTTTAAAGAGAGAAAGGGGAGAGAGAGAGAGAGAGAGAGAGAGAGAGAGAGAGAGAGAGGAGGGAGGGAAAGAGAAATTGAGATTCACCTATCAAGTTTCTTGGACAAAAATAAGCTTTCCAAAGTATCCTGAGTAATGGAGTGTAGATTAATAGAAACATGAGAGTAAACTATCCTCAAAGTACAAAGACAAAAAATAAAAATAAAAATAAAAAAGAAAGAAAGAAAAGAAGAGCAAAGAGATCTGATATTTTTTTCAAAATCAAAATATTTTTCAAAGCCCCCTATGGAAAGTGTGTTGTTCTGCTTCATCTACTCTCAGAGGTTTGCCCTCCTCGTAAATGTGTAGGAGCACCTTTGATTAAGGCTCTTTTCTAGGACCTGGGGACTGCAGGGAAGGAGACATGGGATTTATAATCCTGTAGGAGGAGAGAACCTAAATAAGTAATTAACTACATTTCTAATTAATTACAAAAGACACACATAGGTTGCAAAGAGAGCATATGAAAATATATAACAATGTAGAAGATTTGGGAAAGAGAAAAGAAATACCTAGAAAACCCTGATTGGGAACAGCATGAAGTTGATGAAAGGAGACTATTTAATATCCTGAGCTTATTGTAGACTTTAAGTTAAAGAAACTATATGGAAAGTGTAAAAAACAAACTGATGATATCAACAAATGTGAAAAACATAGCAACTGTGTTTTCCCAATCAGTTTGTATCAACCAAGACTTCTTTATGTCTATGCTTACAAGAGAAAAAAAATAGAAAGTCAAAAAGTAGATTTTCCATTAAAGTATAGTCTCCTAAGAACCTCTTCCCCTCCTAGATCAATAATTTCAGTATAGTCAAAATAGAATCATTTTCTCTTTGTTAAACTCAAATACAAGTTTGTACGAAAGTTTCATGATAATATTTTACTTTGATTCTCAAGATTCTCAATGCAGTTAGGAAGAATTTCTGCTTTGACAGATACATTATCAGTTATCAACCAAAGTTACAAACTCAATTCATAAGTAAAATAACAGAGATGATCTTTAAGGAGAAAGGGTGTAGAGAAGGAAGTGTCCTGTAGAGTTTCATGAACTACTAAGTTACCAGACAAAAAGACTTGGAAAGGACAAGCGGTTTTGCACATATGACTCACAAAAATGTAGTGTTGTGTTGAATTTGATTGCTGGTTATTTAAATTCACACTATATAAAATACCATGCTGTAACATAATAATAAATCAAGGTCATAGTATTATTAACAAGCATATATCTGGGGTGGTTTGCCAGCTTTTACTTCAAAGACTGGAATATTTTGGGTTCAGAAATCAGTTACAATTACTGATGTTGCCCTGTTGAAAACAAATGAAAGATACAGATAATGACTTAATGAGAAACACAAAGTAAATTGAACCCTGGGCATTAAAAAAAAGAGAGAGAGTCTAAGAGGAATTAAAAGAATTATCAGTATCATGGGAGAAAATCAACTCTTGGCTCAAGGCCAAAGGAATAGCTATCTGTCCATACAACTTCACTCTAAAATTGCCATGCATGGTGGAGATTGAGAGAAGACTGGTAGATACAGGAGAACAGCCACATGAAGTCATAAATCTTTGCTGCACACTCCAAGAGGTCCCATCCTCATAAATTGTGATATGTGTCACAAATACCCCACAATACTTTGTGGTGTCTTCAAGCCCGTCAATTATTAACGTCAGATGCAACTCTCCACTTTGAATGATAAACCAGAGTCAGACTTTAGGTTCTCCATCTCAGTTTATATTTAGGACATAAACTTTCCTCATCAGTGAAACTCATCATACTAGGCTACGACTTTTACTGGAGAGCAGCAGAGAACGTAAGTTTGAATCTTTACTGAAAGCCTAACTGAGAAATTCAGTTGCATGCAATTGAAGGACTCAATTCTGCTCATCCACATTTTACCAATAAGAGGTCTGTGTACTGCAACCTCCTTGTTTAACTCTTGGATGAGTATGGTATTTATTATACCACAAATCAACATTTAAGGATGTTGCAAACAGCCAAGAAGGATTCAGTTTCCCTGCTGGTGAAGAAATTTTTGGAACTCAATGAAACGATAGCTCTCAGACTCAGATTCACAAAATACTGTGCTCCTTATCAGAGATCACTGTACATTTATTTTATGGACACTTGGAAACTCAGAGCTCATCACATTCTTTTCTTTGTGTTGGGCTCTGGGAAGCTCTGCGCTACATCTGTCACCCACCTCTAGCAAATGTAGAGGCCAAAGAAATCCATTTCTGCATTCTTGTCTAGCTCATAGCTTTACTAACATCTTACTTTCTTTTCCTTTGCTTCAATTTCCTGGGCTATTTTTTGTTTTTACCTTTTAGTTGCATTACTGCAAACTATTCCAAAACCACCACTTATCAAAGTGAAATATAAATAAATTTATGATTAAAGAGGAGTAGGACTTCTCTACAAATAGTGAAAACACAATAAAACCCAAACTGAAAATTTAGTTTGCATCTTTGTGTTCATCAGAAGGAAAAAAAAATCAGTATTTACATATTTAATAAATTAGCCATGAGTGGTGGCACATGCCTGTAATCCCAGCAGCTGGGGAAGCTGAGATAGGAGAATCACAAGTTCAAAGCCAGCCTCAGCAATGGTGAGGCTCTTAAACAACTCAGTGAGACCCTGTCTCTAAATCAAATGAAAAATAGGGTCGGGGATGTGGCTTGGTGGTTGAGTGCCCCTGAGTTTAATTCCCAGTACCTAATAATAATAATAATAATAGTAATTTAAATATTTCTTCAACTTACAAATGACATAATGATATATAATACATATATATGGGCCTATGATATTTTATCACAATTCAAAAGTGAAAAACACTTTGAAAACTTTACTTTTTAATCTGTTTTTTAATTAATTTGACTCCAACCATGACCTAATTTGACATGAGTTTAAGTTCCTAATTCCATGCAGTGTGAATATTCCTCAGTTTGTCTAAACAACAGAATGTACTTGATTACATCATGCTGTTCAAAACCTTATGCAGTGGTATTTATGACAGATGGATAGTTGTTTCTTTATGTAACTGAAAAAAAAAACTGTCACCTCTAATATACATCTGATTCTGAATAAAGGATTGTATACTCATAAATCCATGTGGAATATTATCTGTAAAGTTTCTGAACATCTCTCATCACATATATAAGGCAATTTGAAGTGAGTGTTAACCCATCCTCAGTTTTTAATTTATGATAATTTTTGATGAATAAGAGAAAGACCTAAAACTTTTTCAACTTTGAAGGTAAGTAACTCTCATTTCTGGGAAGCTCTGAGCTACATCTGTCACCCACCTCTAGCAAATGTAGAGTAATGAAGTAGAAAAATCAGAACCTTTCAGCCAGTACAACTAACAATTAGTTTTCTAAGGAATTACATTAACATAAAAGGACATGTAAAAGGACATAACAACTTATTAAATTAACTTTTGCCTTGATGCCTTTCGATGAAGGGCTAGGAAGCTGTCCACAGGAAAGGAAAAGAGTGGTGGAACTGTGGACACAAGGCTGGCTATTGTTCTATCTCTGATCAAGATGAAGCATAATAACCAAAGTTTCCTGCCGGCTGAATAAGCGATTTTGCTATGGTTTTGTTTATTTGAGAAAATCACATAGAATGTTATGGAGAGGAGGAAAATATTTCTGGAAAGTAGAAGAACAAATAGGCATGTGGAACTCCCAGAAGTTGGATCTGGGAAACACTCAGTGGAGCCTGGGATTCCTCTGGAAGAAATGCAGCAAATGTGGACTTGCATACACGTCAGGGTGGCTACACTGCATCATAGCACCTGATTACGGATGCTGCGGAAGGGTGGCTTGCTTAGTCTTTATTCCCAAATTCCTGCTCCCATGTCCTCCTATGCTGCAGAAAGTTAAGTTCTTGGTTTTCTAGTCTTCCTCGTAATTAGAGGTACACATGTGACTCAGTTCTGGTTAATGCAAGGCTAAGTGAAAGTCTTTTGGGGAAAGCTTCTTTTTAAATAAAAAGACAAAGCTTTCTAAGGAGGAAATGCTTCACCCTTCCAACTTCTTGGTCACTTGAACTTGGATGTGATTCCTAAATGCATAGTAGGCATGTTGTGACTAAAATAATTATTGAAAGACTGGAAGCTGCCACCTTCCTCCACACACTCTTCTGTGTTTAAACTTTTGGTCAGTTACTCAGTTTCTTGCAACACTAATTAATTCCCAATTAATACATGTGCCATTTTTATCTTTCTTCCTTTCCATAAAAAGGATTATGCCTTGAGTATATTTCAGTAGTATATGACATTAAAGGTAGGGTGATTTTATGCTGGCAATTCCCAGTTCTCCATGAACTAAGTTTGGTCCCTGTGGTTCTGTTTTAGACACAATTGGTGTTCTCTTGTCCCCAGGCATGGCACAACCATCTACTCTTCTATGCCTTTGCCTAATGATGCAATTTCTGCTGGAACCTTCAAGGTTCTTCTGAACTCTCATCCACTCTGTCAGGATTTTTCTGGATTTCCCCAAACCCTCAGGGCTCTGTTCTACTGTCCTCTTGTACCCTAAACACTCAGCTCATGCTTTATGATACCACTGATTACTTGTACTGTAATTACATATTTATGCATGTGTTTCTGCCACTAAACTGTGAGCTATTTAAGGTCAGAAATAATGTCACAGGTATCATACACACAACACGTGCTCAATAAGTGTTTTGTTTCTATAAGGCGATTAATGTATTTCTTCCTCTTTTGAACTCCTTTGAAACTTTATTTTTAACATCCTTTGGCACATATTATTTACTTTTCTTATTCTATCACTAACTAGTAGGCTAATTGAACATCCTTGTGTCTTATACATATTTTAAAGCCAAATTCATATTTAATGAATTGAACTGAACTGCTAATCCATTAAGTATATATATCTCAATAATCATGTTAATTGCTACTTCCTGTGGCATGGGTGTTTGAGGAAGAGGAGGAAGAGGATTGACGAATAACTATCCAGTTCACTGAAGGAATTTCAAAAAATCTCTCCTATTTAAGTCAAAAGTGAAAAATTAATTTGCAATAGAGGAGAAATTCAGCTCATACATTTCCTGATTCAGAAGTGTTTGAAGGATGTAAAAGAAGAATCTGTTTTCAAGAACTTTCAGGTTTCCCCTCTGTAGTAGCCAATCCAATTCAAGTGCAATTTAATAAG